>NC_135509.1:15352500-15652500 GCF_051989575.1 Stigmatopora nigra | reverse complement strand
TACGTTATGAGTGTGAGAGTGAATGGTTGTCCGTCTCCCCGTGCCCTGTGATTGGCTGGCCACCAATTTGGGGTGCACCCCTTAATTAAATATCTGATTAAAAAAAATAAAACTACTACTTTATTATTTAACATATTATTTCACTTAAAATAATTGTTTTATGGGCCTATGTTGTGTATGTTTTCTGTCTGTTGTAAATGCTTGATGCTACTTTGTTCCAGTCTTCTATTGTCATGCTGTTACACCCTTTTCTGTCCCCCACTGCAGATCCATACGAGAACTTCTCCGTGTGTGCTCACTTAAAGAAAAGGTGTCGTACATTCTCAAGGTACCAACACACTTTTACATAAATTGCAGCTAAATGCAGTTTTGCTTTTCATTTGGAACACTGCATCAGTTTATTGGATGGAAAATATTTCAGTCTTCCTCTATTGGACTCAATACGTACTTTTATTATTTATGTGTAGATTTCCATGTTGGAGATTTACAATGACACGCTCAAGGACCTGTTGGCAAAAAATCCCGCTACGTCATCCAACCTGGACATTCGCGTGCAGGGTAAGGTCGTGTCCGTCCCGGGACTGACTCAAGTGCAAGTGCGTAACGAAGAGGACATCCTCCGAGTCATGGAGACGGGAGAGAGAAACAGGAAGATGGCGGCCACCAAGATGAACATACACAGGTGAAGATAATGACAGAGAAGGCAACCCACATACCTAAAGTTAATTAACACTTGGTGCAAGCAAGGTATCTATGAGAGGGGCTTGCAGAGAAATTTAGTTCTATTTTGGCAACGGGGGTTGCTGTAATTCAGGGGTGGCCAACTCCAGTCCTCAAGAGCCACTATCCGGTCTGTTTTCTGTACCTCCCTCCTCTACCACACCTGAATCAAATGATCAACTCATCAGCATAGTCTCCAGAAGCTTGTTACTGGCCCAGATTATTTGATTCAGGTTTGTTGGCGTAGGGAGATCTGGAAAACAGCCCGGATTGCGGCTCTCGAGGACCGGAGTTGGCCACCCCTGCTCTAATTAATGCCGTTTCTGAGTATCCTTATCTTGGGAAACAAGAAGGAAATCACTACTCATGATGTTTATATTAGATCAGTGTTTCCCAAGCACTTGCGTGCCGTCAGCAATGGTAAGGTGTGCCTCGGGAAATTGCAAAAAAAGTCATCCAACGTAATATTCACAGAGAAAGATCAATAGGAATATAACGAGATTAAAATTTAACTAATATTAGGTTATAATCAAAACTTTCCTCCCATATACCAAAGACATGCATCTACATAGAAAGTGCTATGATGAGTCACTAGTTGACAGTAACAATGTCCACAAGGATTACATAAAAACTTCCAAAAACTGAGAGCTTCCTGGAAAGTTCAAGGCATGGGAATTTCAGCATGGCCTGCTTCGTATATTGATGTGGCTGATGAGAATCAATTCCTGACTGTAGAAGAGTCTATCATTTAATTTACTGGATTTGGAGTGTATATTTTCACCTCACACACTATTCTGTTGGTCTTTTTAAAAAATCAGTCAAAATGCTCACATACGTTGTAAATCTGGGCTTTGTTTTGTTGAAAAAAGCTAAAAGTGTCAGTATGTTAAGTTGATATCATGATAAACATTATGACTAGTTTATAGTGACAATGACGATTCCAAGGACAGACTTTGTGTTTGGTGCTTTGGTTTTTAGTTCTCGCTCCCACCTTCTGGTGGCACTGGAAGTGTGGGGCAATGACTCGCTATCTGGAGAGAGCACAAAGGGTACGCTAACCTTGGGGGACCTGGCCGGGTCCGAGCGCATCTCGCGGACAGAGGCCGAGGGCCAGCGCCTGGTGGAAGCCGCTGCCATTAACAAGTCGCTAACCGCATTGGGGCAGGTCGGCACACAGCCTCAGCCGGGTGTTGCATGCAAATGAAACCATCATGCCAAAGATGGCATCACGTAGCAGACCCAATCTCACGCCATCTTATACCTGCCGTGTTTGTTTTTAGGTGTTTGCAGCGCTCAAGTGTAACGCCCTTCATGTGCCCTTCAGGAACTGTAAACTGACTCACCTTCTCCAGCCCAGTCTCAGTGGAGATGCTAAGGTTAGACACCAACAACTCACTAAATGTTGTTTCATTTGTATTTTTTCATAAAGAAAAACAATTAAACATTGTCACATGCAACATAAGAATTGCCCTTATTAAAAGTTTCTCTTTTTTTAACTTTGTTTTGTTAAATATATGTATATTCTTCTTTTCCTTGAAAGAAGGATGGGATATATGATTCCATGAAAATGTTTAGCCCGCAATAGTAATGTAAAAAAATGTACCTAGGGAGAAGTTAATGAAAGAAAATTTAGTGTGTAAGAGTCCTGATCTCTGACGTGTAATTTGTTTTTTTGTCCCTTCAGTGTTGCGTCTTCATCAATGTGAGTCCAGACACCAAGGACACGACAGAGACGCTCGGCACGCTCCAGTTTGGCTCGTCTATTCGTCAGGTGACGCTAGGCAAACCCACCAAGAACGTAATGCCTACCAAATGTGACAAGACCACAAAATAGGCTGCAGCAATGGGGGACCAGCCATCCAGAAAAGTAAATACTCCAACCATTTCATATCTATTAACTTTTATCACATTGTAACGTCACATTTACAATGTTAGCGTTTTAAGGTTTTTTTTTGTTTGGTTCTCAGTTTTACAGGTTGAGATTTTGAGCCCGGGCACTTAACCAATTTGGGCCTGAAATTTCAATCATTGGTTTGGGTTCGGGTCTCTCTCGCTGCAAAAAAAAGAAAAACAGGGGAAGAAAGTACATTCATACCTCGAGATACGAGCTCAATCTGTTCCGGGAGTGAGCTCGTACGTCAATGTGTTCGTATCTCAAACCAACGTTTCCAATAGAAATGAAGTAAATACAAGTTAATTCGTTCCTACCCTGTGTCAGAAAACCCCCAGAAAAACAGGATATTACAATGGAAAACACAGTTTAATGGGTTGTAATTCACCATCTACTAACAGAGTGACAAATACGTAGTGATTATGATGTTTATGTTTAAATATCATCAGTATTTAATTTCCTTGTTTAATCAAATGGAACAAATACATCAGAGGCTTGAATACTTGAATAGCCTGACTAATCAACAACCAGCATTTCCAGTTTAGCATTTTTGGCACCACTTATTTTTTAATAAGCTCCCATAGAAAAGTATTTTTGTTTGTTTGTACTATAGAGCTACATTTCCTCGAACATGAGTAAAGGAAAAGCCGGTCGGCGGATAAGTGGTTAGCGCGTCGGCCTCACAGTGGGGGACCCGGGTTCAAATCCAGGTCGCTCCACCTGTAGGCATTTGCATGTTCTCCCTGGGCCTTCGTGGGTACTCCAGTTCCCTCCCACATTCCAAAGACATGCATGGAAGGCTGATTGGATACTCTAAATTGCCCCTAGGTATGAGTGTGAGCGTGGATGGTCGTTTGTCTCCTGGTGCCCTGCAATTGGCTGACCACCCATTCAGGGTAACCCCTGCCTCGGGCCTGAAGTCAGCTGGGATAAGCTCCAGCACCCCCCGCAACCATAGTGAAGATAAACCGGTTTAGGAGAGGAGATGAGATGAGTACAGGAAATGAATTAAAACTTTTTTTTTTTTTTAAACATATACCGGAAGTTTGGATGTCTACTTTTACCACGCCTCCATCTCACAGCTCAAACTTGATAAGAAACAACCTATAATTTGATGTGCTCACCACCACTTCTTGTCCATCCTTCATTTAGATATATTTTTATTAATTTTTTGACTTTAGTGTGTTATATGCAGTGTTTTGCAGTTTGTAATTTTCCCAATCTTTTGACTTGTGGTAGCAAGTCTTTTTTTTAATGTAATAACTTTACAGTTTGAGGAATGTGCATTTCAAATGTACATGTTTCCTGTCTGTTGAATACAGAGGATAAATGACAAACTGCAACAAGAAAAAAAAAAAAAAAAAAAAAGGTAGAGCCAACATAGGTGTGGCTCCAGTGTCAGACTAACAGCAAACTGAGGTTCGCCTCGCTGGAATCGCACAGAGCAAAAGCCATGAATTTCCATTCTCTGTTTTTCCAATTTTCTGTTAAAAGCTTTTTCTTCTAAGCTGAATGCACCATCAACATATTTGATGATATACTTTTAAAATTTGTCAGCAGATTATTATTTTCCTCTTCTTTGGAACCATCATTCTGAAGAAATCATAGAGAAAAAGGTTTGTGTTCACATTTTTAGTCCAATGAGCTATTTATCAATTGTTGTTTGGGGTATCCGTAGAAAAACATGTTAAAAAAAGGACTTTGGATATTGTGTTAATTGCAAAACTGTAAACAAGTGAAAAAAAATCTGTAATTCCATTTTATAGGCATAACAATATCATCTACTCCCTTACCTCATAGCAGTGTTGTTTAACTCATTTAGACCATCTATGGAATAGAAAAATTATGTAAATGTATAACTCTAATTATATAAACAGTTGCCATATTTTGAAGTGAATTTGGAATATGAATTGGTTAAAATATAGTGGACTTCATATTTTAACAAAAGTATGCCTTATTCATGTTTCCATGGATTGTGGCGATTATACATGAGCAATAAACATGATACAACATATACAGTGCCGTTAGCTGTGGACCTTTACCTTTGAATCCTAGACCAATGATTCCCAACCTTTTATGAGCTGTGGCACACTTTTTGTATTGATTAAATCTCAAGAGATACCACAATATGAAAATCTTTTCATTTAAAACCATGTCGCCTACATTAACAATAGTCATTCTCACAAAGTTTTATCAGCAGGAATCACATAAAGGTCCAAAATGATTCCAAAATACATTTTTGACACTGACCTAATGTCACCAAAAGTTGGTCTCTGAGGACCCTGAATAACTTTCATTAAGATTGATGCAAAAATATCTAATGTCATGTTTTTAATCGCATAATTTTATGACATTTAGAAACCAAACAATTTACGGTTAGAGAAAAATAAGCCACAAAATGACTTTGACAATTTTAGTCTTGTTATAGTATATTCTATTCTGTAATAGTTCAATTTGAATATCATTATTATCCTTTTGTATTTTTTCCTCTGTGAACATTACATTGTATGAATGTTGCAATTTCATAACTTGTGAAACACTGTACTAAACTTTCAGTTTGACAATTGACAAGTGTCATTTCATTTCAGTTCCACTCTGTCATCAGTCACTCAAGGAAATGTCACCTGGCACGTTACTCGGGCGTTTGTCCGCTTGTACATCTACCTGTCGCCACCTATTCTTCCTACTGGCACTGCTAACAGCACTTCTGTTTTTCCACAACAACATAACCATCGATAGCCATTACTGGAAACCTGGATGGTGGAAGCAGGACGATGCAAAAAAAATTTCAAGTGAGCCTACCATGGATACAAAAACAGAGGTGAACCCTTACTTTGTGGCATACCCGGCTGAGTATCATTTTATCATCAATGAGCCCCAAAAATGCAAAGACGACCAACCTTTTTTGGTGCTAATGGTTCCCGTGGCACCCAGCAATAGACGCCATCGTGACATTATCCGCAAAACATGGGGAGGGCAAAGAGAAGTACTTGGGAAGTGTATCACTGTCTTCTTTCTCCTGGGGCAACACACTGGGGAACCTGTTGAGCAACTTGACCAGCAGTTGCAGCAGGAGAGCAAAGAGCACCAAGATCTGATCCAGAGCAATTTCATGGACTCCTATAATAACCTGACCATCAAAAGCATGGTGATGTTGGAGTGGCTTGACTCATATTGCTCTGACAGTTCTTATGCCATGAAGATTGATTCTGACGTTTACCTCAATTTGAAAAATCTCATTACTATGCTGTTAAATGCCCCACAAACAAACTACATGACTGGATATTTGGCCATAGGAGCAGAGGTTTGTAGAGATTCCACCTCCAAGTGGTATCTACCAACACATGTTTACCCTCAGCCTTTGTACCCATCGTATGTTCTAGGTTTGGGTTATGTTCTGTCTTTGGATCTCCCTAAAAAGCTTGTGGAAGCTTCCAGACATGTCAAGGCAATTTACATTGAAGATGTGTACTTGGCATTGTGTGCTCAGTACATGGGCATCCATCCCACACAACCTCCTGATTTGAATTACTTCCACTTCGATCCTCTGCCCTACAATCGTTGTGCTTATTCCAAACTTGTCGCCACCACCTTGGATGAACATACAGATCTTGAAGGCATTTGGAAAGACTTGGAAAGTCGAGAGGGAGAGCTCTGTTGATTTAAGTATCACCCCAAATTAGGATTTACACTATTCCAGAAAGTTTTTTATGGCCTTTTTCTGAATGTACATTCAGCACAAGACTCACTATTTACAAGCTATTTGAGATACGAGAAAAATTCCAAGCAAATATTTGCCCAGATATATGGGCCAAATTTGAGTTACAAGCATACTAGACTGCCAGGTGCCCGAGTATTGGAGGGGCTGCTTATGATAACAGCATACTGTCGTTCTCGCTGCATCACCCTCTTGTGAAACTATTTATGAGCTCTGGATGTACAGGTTGCGTTTTTTAAACGTTTTTTTTTTTGTGTGTTAATCAGTGCAAAATGAAGGGAAACACTATAGCTCCTAAGCAAGCCGGTGCAATGAGGACTAGTGAGAAGAAAACACGTATGTTAATAATCAACACCAGCTGTACCCTTCAAAGTGAGTCGTGGCTGGTTCAATAATTTTAAAAAACAAAATGGGATACACTTGGTTTTGAGGCACGGAGAAGTAGGAACTCTCCCTGGATAGCCACGGTGCAATACATTAATATATTTGCCTCGGTTATTGCACAAGAAGGTTCATTTAGTGTAACGTAAGATTAAAATGTATTTTTAAGTGTGTGTATAGTAATTTAAGTAAAATTTAAAGTTCATGTTATGCTACGAGCACGTCCATCAAGTCTTTGTCTCTCTCTCTCTCTCGTCTGCGTACTCCGTTTCCGTCCGTCTATTATAACCACTAGATGGATACGTATTTGTTACTTTGTGAGTATGATTTAGACCCAGGATGTTTTTCCATTGCGAATAAATTGACATACGAGCTCAGTCCCCGAATGCACTAAGCTCCTATCTCAAGTTATTATACTTTTAGCACTTGTTTTTCTAATCTTTCTGTATCCTACTCTTACTATGGTTTTATAATTGGAGATTTTTTTACTATTAGCTAAATAATCTTTATTTTGTAAGAAAACGGGTTGTTCTAATGTTTGTCTTTGAGACAAAACTACCTCATTTTTAATGAGCTCCTCTCTAGTTTTCCATTTTATTTTTTTATATATAAATGAGTGGAAAGACCTTTGATAAAATGTTTTGCCTAGTGGAAATATTCAAATAGTAGCACTCTGTTAGTTACAATAGAGTAGGTGTACCATGTTTATGAATTTGAATTTGAACAAAAAGGAACCATTAAATGGCCTTTGGACAAAACAAACTCAACAACTGTACAGATCATACCGTTCATCCAACCGTGATTTTTAAGTGTTTCAACTTGTCATACAACTTCAACAACCTGCATTCAAGTCAGGCAGAAACCAGCCCACCCTGTGATGACTGTTATTGGTTTGAAACCACTGAACAGGCAGAGAAAGTGTCTTGCCAGGTTACAGGGTAAATACAGAATAATCTGCCTTACAGGCAAACAAATACAATGTGAATATATGAAAAAAAATGTCTCTAGATGGTAAAACTCCGATATACATCTTGCATACAAGCAGTTCGTTACCTTTCTGATGTAACCATCTGGATTTTTCGACAAGACTAGACCTGTGCATCTGCAGTGTCACCTATATTTAGCCATGTGGGTGTGGTGAAGATGTGAAAAAGACTTATTCACTTGGCACATTCAGCTCAAGTGTTTAAGGGCATTGACTTTTTAAATAAAGACACTTTGATTGTTATTGCATAGTTAATTTTTAACCTTACCTGACAATCACATCACACTAAGATTTGTCAACAGCCGTTTATAAGTTTCAATGTTTCAGAACTGATCTTAGCTTTACCTTTTCAAAAGAGATAAATAGCCCCTAACATTTTCATAAATGTTTTATGCCTCACAGTTCTTGGGTTGAGGGTTCGATTCCAGGTTTCTCTTCATTGTGTGGCGTTAGGGTTTGGGCATGTTTCCACTGGGTTTTTTCCGAATACTCTTGTTTCCTCCAACATTCCAAAACATGCACGGGATAGGCTATTTGAAAACTCCCCCTAGGTATTAGTGTGAGTGTGAATGGTTGTCCGTCTCCTTGTGCTCTGTGATTGGCTGGCTACCGATTCAAGGTGTCCCCATTATTTATGTTCTGGGGATTTTTTATTTTGTTTGACTTTTCGGAACTTGGATTGTTTTCGTCTTTTGGAACATTGGGTTTCCAATCAAGAATTCTGTAACCTGAATATTTTGTATGTAGAAGCATTGGTAAGTAGAGGTATCACTGTAGTATTCACATCTATTCTATTCTACAGTGGTAAGCACTGCTGAGGCCTAGTTGACTTGTATTTACATTAAATCATTAGATAAAACCCTACCAAATTGATGATATTTTTAAATAATTATTATGCTACTAGTTTGGCTAGATATAAATATAGTCAATACTGTACGAGCCCACTTCCTTAAGTGAATTCTCAAGTGATTTTAACATTTATTATAGGTCGTTGTTCTGTTGCATGATCAACGACTTGCTACTAAAAATGTTCTAAAATTTAACAGTGCAAAATGTTCGAGACTTAAATGTGCTACTGCCCTTTATCAAAAACCTTGATCTCAGTCGCAAGTAACACAAAGTTTGTCCTATAGTGCATGTGTATTTATGAATGGAAGCATATGTGTGTGTGATTGGTGTCCCTGAACGCCTCACGGTGAGTTGCAACTATTTAACATTCAAGTCTGAGCATCCGCAGGTTGTTGCGCAAGCGCAGCCCATTGAGAAAACATGAATGCCAAAAGAGGGGAGCACTGGGAGCGAGTGAACGAGACTGGAAGAGGGTACAGGACTGGCAGGAGCAGCCCCAGCGGAGCCGGTAAGGCCGACATGGACGGGCCGCCGCGTGACCGCATGACCCGGGTCCAAGACCGCGTGACACTAAAGAAGGAGATCGGCCTGCTGAGTGCCTGCACCATCATCATCGGTGAATTGTGTACTCGTCGTCGTTAGTCAACTCGTTTTTTCTCTAACAACATACAGGAGAAGTTATCATTCCTACTAGCTCACTTTCTCCTGAGCATCATCCTGACTGAGTCTTTTGTGTTAGTGTGAATGACACAAAAAGGCTGTTTCTTCTAACGTAGGATCGGTTTCAGACCACATTCTGTACTCCGCATGTGCTAAACACATTCAAAAAGGAGTCAAGGGATGCTTCTAAAAAGATTGGTTAACAGCATTATTTTGCTTACCTTGCCTTCATTCATACTAGTGCTGTATTACTACTACTGCCGCATTTACTCGCATATCAGGCGTGTAAGCCAAACCCTTAAAATTGCCTTAAAATTGTTGAATTAATTTTATTTGCTAGTGTTTGGAATCCACTGGAACCAACCCCAGAAAGATTCAAGAGCCATAATCTGTTTTCAATATCTCCCTCCTCCACTACACCTAGATCAAATCATCAACTCATCAGCAAACTGTCCAGAAGCTTGATACCGATCGAGATGATTCGATTCAGGTGTGTTGGTGGAGGGAGACATGGAAAACAGACCGGATACGGGCTCTTGGACTTGGCCACCACTGGGTTAATATGTCCACCCCAAAGTTCTAAAATCGATCCCCTGTAGGTTCCAACCCCCTACAAAAAGTCATTAGCTGGCTTCCAATTCAGTGTCCTCCGCCTACTGCCCATAGTTGGCTATGATAGACTGTAGCACTCCTGTCACCCTTTTGAAGATGTATATTAATTCAACTTCCTCATAATCCTCGGTTTATTTTTCATGCCATTATGTTAAATACCTTCCAACCATCCCAACATTTTAAATAACTTGATTAATTTTGACCTCATGTACTAATAAGACTTCTACAAGCAGCCCATATGTCGTCTTTGAAGAGAAAACTATTACTATTTAATCATTTTTCTTTAACTGTACTTCAACATATTGTTTTGATTTCTTGTTGAATTGGTGTACTCTGTTACAGCAACAGAGCTTATCCTTCTATCCACAGCCTTTTAGTATTTCAAAATGGTCATTCTAATGAGGACTAAGGGCATACTCGTCTACAGATAATTAAACTCACAGGGTGGCTTGGTGGGTGAGTGGTTAACACGTCGGCCTCACAGTCGGGGATCTGGGTTCGACTCTGGTTTCCTACCACATTCCAAAGAGGTCCATGGTAGGCTTATTGGACACTCTAAATTGCCCCTAGGTTTGAGTTAGTGCGTGAATGGTTGTTTGTCCCCTTGTTTCCTGCAATTGGCTCGCCACCAATTCAGGGTGTCCCCCGCCTCTGACCCGAAGTCACCTGGGATTGGCTCCAGCACACCTCGCCACCCTAGTGAGGATGAAGTGGTTCAGAAAATGAGATGAGATAAACAAACTAGAAGAATAAGTGTCTTCTTTCTTCATCGTCAGGCAACATCATCGGATCGGGTATCTTCATTTCGCCTAAAGGTGTTCTGGAGCACTCTGGTTCGGTGGGCGTAGCACTACTGGTGTGGATGTTGGGCGGCGGCATCGCTGCTCTGGGCTCATTGTGCTACGCCGAACTTGGTGTCGCCATCCCCAAGTCGGGCGGTGATTACGCTTATGTCACCGAGATCTTCGGAGGCCTTTTAGGGTCAGTTGATGTTCCTTCCTTTGTTTATTGTTTTTGATTGGTCTGATATTGAACTATTTTTTTACTGTTGTCATAGCAACATGCTTCTGCATTAAATTTACTGCTCAACCTGACTCAAATGGTTTAACCAACAAACTTGCCCTGAAATGACCGAGTTGCTGTTTTGTGACCCCACTAGATTCCTGTTACTGTGGAGCGCTGTGGTGATCATGTACCCAACCACCCTGGCAGTCATCGCTCTCACCTTCTCCAGCTATGTGCTACAGCCCGTCTTCCCCGAGTGTGCACCGCCGTACTCTGCTACACGAGTTCTGTCAGCCACCTGTCTCTGTGAGTCACCTCAGTCAACCTTTTGTCTAATTAAACAAACACCAATCACACCTTGAACAAAGAAGTTATTTGTCATGGTGGTGACTTGGGTTTGTTAATAATGATTATATTATACAGCTGAATAGGAGCGAGCGTTAAAACTCACCATTCTGGTCAGAAACCAAACAGCAGTGTTTTCTTTGTCTTTTGGGGAGTCACTGAAGATAATGAGGGCTACATTTGTCTGAACCGGGTCCATAATTCACTGTGTGGGTTCAGTTCCCAATCAGTAACCGTGTGAACATGAGTGAAAATGGTTGTTTCATCTCCGTACTATTGTCAGTACTGTGTGTGCTTAGCAATTGACCTGTTCAGAATGTAGTCCACCTTTTGCTCAATATCAGTTTTTTCTCGTATCTTCTTCTGCACACCACCAATGCCTCCATGTCCATCCACACGTCTCTTTGAAACACTGGCTAAAAGTTATCCTTCTGGGCAGTGCCAGGTGAAAGGTGATTATTGTCTCCTTCAGGGTGAGGGAAGCGATGGTGCTGGTGGCGGTTTTGGGGTTTCTGGTGGGGCGGTCACATTTTGTTGGTCCTTCGAAACGGAAACAATCCATCTGGCGCGGCTGACAAGCATTTCTTTGTGCCGGAGAGCTAGGCCACTGTGAGTGCCCATGACACTGATGGATGAGCCCCAAGCAAAGAGCATTCCTCAAACCATGGAGACCCAACCGCTCCCCACAACACCAGGAAGCCACACCAACCACACAGCCATGATGCCGGTATGAAGTAGATGATGACAGTGGATAACAAACGTGTCATGAATACCGTTTCTTTCTGGTATCCTAAATGAACTGCTCACTCTGGAACCCTAGTGGATACCCCCGCCCCATATACTTGTGTTGAGATTTTGGCTCTTCAATGTCAAGGTCAATGACTGGCTCCGTACACTGCACTGCATAAATTACAAGTTGAATTTGCTTCTTAAGATTCCATGCTTTGAGTGAAACAGCCTTTGTCTCAAGTTGTTGCTTGGTTTGAAATAATATATGTTCTTTCACTGTACTATAGTAACCTTTCGTGTTTCCCAAACATTTAAGAAACCAAAAACAGGACACATTTCAATCAGAATCAAATTACATTCAAATAGAAACATGGATGGAAATATAGAAAAGAAAGGTGGGCACAAATATACGATTGGAGCACAGGAAGGGTAAATGCGAAGAGTGCAATGAAGAAATGTGAGGGAGTTGAAGAACATTGTACACGGGTGTGTGAGTAGGAAAAAGGTGTTTCCTCACTGTGTGGAGTTTCCATGCTCTCCCCAGGCTTGTGAGGGTTTTCTCTAGGTGTTCTGGTTTCTTCTCACTTTCCAAACGTGCACGTATGCTGGTTGGACACTCTGAATTGCCCCAATGAATGAGTGTGAGCCTGAATGGTAGCCCATCGATTGACTCGCCATTAATTCAGGGTGTCCCCTGGCTGGTACCTGAAGTCAGCTGGGACAGCAACACACAATTGCACCGCGACTGAATGGGAATTGAACCCAGACTGCCCACACCAAAGTCGGGCAGAAGAACCTCTACACTATTGGTTTAGTCATTCCAAACTAATATTAAAGTTTGTTGTTCCGAAAAAATAGCACTTTGACGCAGAATGCATTGTGAAAAGGTGATGAAGAAGTTACTCATTGGGGATAGCTCATTATGCTAGTGAGTTTTCATCTGTTTATGTATGTGTGTGTCCACCAGTGTTGCTGACGTGGGTTAACTGCAGCAGTGTGCGCTTGGCTACCAGAATCCAGGACGTGTTCACTGTTGGGAAACTGCTGGCTTTGGGCCTCATCATTGCAGTTGGGATGGTCCAAATTTTCAATGGTGAACAATCTTTCTTACATGATTTCCTCTATTTCCTATGGTGAGACTTCCCGGTCCTCATGTTTTCTTGGTGTCTTTTTGTCAACTTTGTAGGGAATTTTGAGGCGCTGACTCCTCAGATGGTCTTCTCCATGGATCGGACTCCTTCAGTAGGGCAGATGGCTCTGGCCTTCCTGCAAGCCTCCTTTGCCTTCAGTGGATGGAATTTTCTTAATTATGTCACGGAGGAGGTGGTGGATCCAAGAAGGTGAATGCTGCTGATAATACATTACAATACATCATTTCATTACTTGGTCAAGTTAATTTTTTTATGTCCAACAGCCAAATTGTGATCATTCACAAAAGTCCAATGGTGGCAAAAACCACTTATAATTGAAGACATTTCGAAACAAAAGTACCTTCAACTATAACTCTTCTGTTTGGAGTTCCCTTATCCTTTTCTTATTTGTTGTTGCTGTTCAAATCTGGGACTGGCGGGTGTCGTTTTTGCAGTGTAATATTTTTTGTAGATTACCAAGAGCTGGATAAATAACAACTTTGATTTTGATAGTTTCATATTTCCTCTCTCCTCCTGTTGGTGGCGTCCTCAGGAACCTCCCACGCGCCATCTACATCTCCATCCCTTTGGTGACACTGGTCTACACGTTGACCAACATGGCCTACTTTTCCTCCATGTCTTCTGAAGAGCTACTTTCTTCCAACGCCGTTGCTGTCGTGAGTATATCTAGCCTGTTTGCATCAATGCTAACTTTCTTGGATGATTGCCTTCAGCCACTTCTTTTGGTGTTAGAAAAGGTTTAGAGGGGCAGATCTGATTGACCTTTTCGTTTAGACTTTCGGAGAGAAGCTGCTGGGCGTGTTCTCCGTCATCATGCCCATCTCCGTGGCACTGTCAACGTTCGGTGGCATCAATGGCTACCTGTTCACTTCATCCAGGTGAGTGCCAATTTTTATCATTGGTTTTCACACAGCGCCATAAGTGCTGACTACTATTTTTTCGGTAGGCTGTGTTTCTCAGGTGCCAGGGAGGGTCACCTACCTAGCTTGCTGGCCATGATCCATGTCAAAAAATGCACACCCATCCCTGCTCTGCTGGTTTGCGTAAGTTTTACCTGACTTTTGCCACAAAGCCATATCGATTGATGACATCTCTCGTTGAAGTGTGGTCTTATGTGTTTACAGTGCACAGCCGCAATGGTCATTTTGTGTATTGGG
Source organism: Stigmatopora nigra (assembly GCF_051989575.1). NCBI lineage: Eukaryota > Metazoa > Chordata > Actinopteri > Syngnathiformes > Syngnathidae > Stigmatopora > Stigmatopora nigra. Next base: position 15,638,297 of record NC_135509.1, on the reverse strand, counting down.
GAGACACACAATTTAATCAACTATGTGTCATTTATCAACTACCTGTCATATGGCGTCACCATCGCAGGCCTGCTCTTCTACCGCTGGAAAAAGCCCAACCTCTTCCGTCCTATAAAGGTCTGTATACTCTATTCTTTTTAGATTTAGTCTTGCAGGTCTACCTTTGCCTGATAATCTCATTATATAGTTTGTTACTTGTGTTATACTTTCTTCTTTATTTTCTTTTTTTAATGCTCTACTTACGAATGACTACTATTCATTGTATCGATTTGTTCTCATGCTGTTTTAGCTGTTGCTTAGCGATACAAATTTAGACTAGGATTCTGATTTCGGGTCACCAGACTGTTCTAAAAAGCAAATTGAAAACCAGATCCAAAAGCGGTGTAGATCGTATTTAAAAAAATACTTTCTTGGATGCGACTTGGAATCTTACATAAATTGTGATAAATCCCAAAGCATCTGAGATGGTCAAGGTTGAACTCTTTGATTTATGAATTACACTTTCGTGTACTCTATATGAATATTATGTTATGGGTCTGGGAAATGCCAAAACATAAATTGACGTTGAAGTATCTAGTCTTTCATTCCAAAATAAGCCCAGTAGCTAAAAAACAAAAACACAACACAACACTATTCATTCAATTATTAATGCCTTCTGTTTTTATTTGTATTTGTATTTATTTAATGATGTCTCGTGACTGGTACAACCTGCAGGTACATTTGCTGGTGCCCGTGTGTTACCTGATGTTCTGGGCGCTGCTGCTGGGCTTCAGTCTATACTCAGAGCCTCTTGTGTGTGGCGTGGGCCTTGTCATCATGCTCACTGGGGTGCCTGTCTACATTCTGGCCGTCCATTGGAGAGCAAAACCAAAGTGTGTCAACCGCTTCATTGGTGAGTTATCTTTCAAACAAATCTTCATGCTCCATACCCCTGTTGCGCCTTTTTCTTAATGTTTTGGAGACATCAAAACAAAGCTATAACTATTTTGCGAGGAGGAAAAAAACATGTACCATATTTTCCGGTCAATAAGTCACAATTTTTGTCAAAGTTTGGCCTGGGGTGCGTCTTGTGTGAAATGATTCACGCATTATCATATCATTTCACGTGTTATTTTCGCACTGAACCGCAAGAGGATAATGTCGGCCTGTGTTGATAATTTCAACATTGGGGTAGGTGGTTTTTGGCTTATTGCCTCAGGAGAGGTCGCCATGGCAAACCCTTGGAATTGCCTGTAACTTTTTTAAAGGTAAGAAAAAATAGATATATTCAGCCTGTTATTGCCCCTATTCTTATTTTTACTATTATATTCATTGTTTTGGATTTTAGCAAATATTATTTAGCCCAAAAATGTGACTCCGGTGCAACTTATGTTTTCCCTATAAAGTTTGTCCAATTGCTGCCATATCTAACATGTAATCTATACAAATTGCTGGTGTGTTTACAAAAAGTAACTATCAGAACAATACATGATTGCAGTCTGTTTGACCTGTAATCTTATTATTGTTATCACACAGAGACAGCGACATCAGTGGGCCAGATGTTGTGTTTCGTGGTTTTTCCTCAGTTGGACCCCATTCAGATCACCGAGACTTCTCAGTGGAAAGAGCCATCGTCCAGTTTGCCTCCTAAATCCTAAAAATGCAAGATAGCACCCGTGTTTAAGATTCCTTACAGGGCCCACATTCTGTTTTTTTGCAGGAGCATCCAATTTTGACATTTATGGACTAGAGAGTTGTTCATGATTTTCTTGAAAACACAGCGTCCAACTTGTCTCCATCCTCTCCTCTCCAAAAAGTCGGGTATGATTCTTGTGAAAGACCCTGACTATTCATTATACAAGTTTAAAAAAAAAACAAAAACATCAACTTTGTATCAGACATCTAAATGCAGACAAACCTCAAATTAATCTGTTTTCTAGACATTTCCATCATGTTAAACTGCTGCTTGAGCTGACACCCCTGTTGTAAAGTGTAAAGAAAAGCAACATATGCTTCAGCTCTTGTTTATTTTCTTTAATTTTTTTTTTTTTTTTTTTTTAGCATGATGATGTATTTTATTTAGTTTTAACTGCCTGACTAATACAGAGTTGTCTTTTCGATTGTATGTATATAGCCAAGCGGTCCCCAACCTTTTTCTGACTGCCGACCGGTAAAACTCTTTCTATTTCCTTGCAAACCAGCTAATGGGACGGGCGAAAACTTAAGACAAAATAATGTGGTGTGGGGTTGGTGCACAAACGAGACCACGACGGAAAAAAAATATAGTCCAAAGCTTAATAGCACGTATTTATTATAATAATAATAATAATGATTATTATTATGATAACTATTATTACTATTGTTCTCATTGTAATTATTTATTATTATTATAACTATTATTATTGTTATATATTATTGTTGTTGTCGTTATTGTTATTATTATTATTGTTATTATGATGATTATTATTATTATAACAACTTTTTTCATTTCAAGTAGGTGGGGCGGGATTGAAAACATTTATATTTATTACTCTGATGGACCGGCACTAGGTAGCTCGCGGACCGGTACCGGTCCACGAGCCGCTGGTTGGGGACCACTGCTATAGTAGCCTCTTCAATTGCGTTTAATTAAATGTGTCAGGGTGGAGGTTCTCACTGAATTGGTTATATGCAGTGAAATTTCATTCATTTTAAAGCGAAAATAAAGTACATTCCAAATGTGTTTATGCTTTCAGGGTGTAACAGTAGGAATGTCGCACTTTAAAATGGAAAACGTTTACATTTACGACATAATAATTCTTCTCTAATGTTTTATTCTTCAATTGACAGTAGAATTGAGGAGACGTATTAGCAAGTTTCCCTTTTCCACTCGATGTATTCTGCATCTATACCCACGTGCCATGACGTCATTTTAACCGGAAGTCAAGCAACACGCTTCAAGAAGCTGCACGAGTGCGCAACTCATTCCAGTGTATGCATGTATATTGACGTTTTCCATGTTGGTGAGTATCAACAACTAATTTTAACATTTTGCCCACATTTATTGTGCCGTGTGTTTTTTTTCCTGATTAAACGTTGGCTAGCCACATATTTATAGTGCTTAAACCACCAAACATCACTGAAAAAAGTTCCAGAATTCATTTGTGTGTGTGTGTTGGCTTGCAAATAGGCAAAACAAATAGAGTTGGTTCTATTATAGTCACGATTTTTGTTAGGAGGAATTCGTTTAATGCAGTGGCGTCCAATTCCTTTAAACTGGAAAGACTGAATGTGAATTTTCATATTTCATTGTCAGTAACGTCCATGGACGTCCAATCCATTTTGAGTGGTAGGGCTCATTTACTGCTAGACTGTCACTGTCAGAACAAATTAGCCGTATAGCGCCGTCAAATTCAGTCAATGAGCAGAAATGTGGATGCCAAAAGTTATAATATCAGCTGTGTTTAAGTTAGATTTACTGTCAAAACCTAAAATTGATATTGATCTTGGAATTGTTAACATTTGAAGTGGACTTTGGTCTGCTGGTGCATTCAGGGACTTAAGAGAAGATGTCTGGCAGGCTGAGCTTCACAAACATCACCGCATTAGCCCCCATGGTGCGGGTGGGCACCCTGCCCATGAGGTTGCTGGCACTGGACTATGGAGCTGATGTGGTCTACTGTGAAGTGAGGATGACGACAACAATGACAAGTTATTCATTGATCCTTCGTAAGAGTTATTGAATTGTTTACTCTGTCCTTCAGGAGCTGATTGACATCAAAATGGCGCAATGTCACAGGCTAGAGAATGGTGAGTAATGGCATCTGTAAGAGGAAGTGTGTGTGATAGGACACGTGTGCACCATTTGGCAGAGGTTCTACAGACGGTGGATTTTGTGGCTCCGGATGATCGCGTCATGTTCAGGACTTGTGAGAAAGAAAAGCAGCGAGTCGTCTTCCAGATGGTGAGATCAGAATTGACACACTAACGTGACTTGGGTGTCATCACGAACCTTGGTTGTGTTGCAGGGCACAGCTGACCCGGATCGAGCCCTCACTGTGGCCCGACTAGTGTGAGTTCTCCTTCCTCACTCTTACTGTAAACTTTCCCTAAAATTGTCTTGATTTTTCTGAAGTACAGTACGTATTACCTTGAATTTTGCAGAATATATATACCAGATAATCGAAAAAGGATCACTCGTATTATTTCTACCATGCGGAGGTTTTTGACGCACAGGCAACATGGTGACGGGGAGTTGTGACGGCTGGTTCTTTTCTCTCTGAAAAAAATACAGCGCTCCGCCCAGTGCGACCAGATATTACACGAGGAGTTGCGGGGAGAGAGCCAGTGCCCCTGATAATCTTATGTGCAGCCAACGAGAAGTAATATACTATACTCCTCGTATTACCGATCGCCCCGGCCTTCACGCTGAGTGACGGAAAAAAAACACTGAAAAAAATGCAACGCTCCGCCCTGTGCTCGTAAATATCTGTTATACACGAAAGGGATGCGGCAAAAAAGACGATGCGTGCACTACAATGATTAACTGAAGCCGCAAAGTGGTGGAGGATGACAGTATTCCTAGTGTTTCTTACCGCAATTTCTCATGTACGTATGTAAAATGAATTATAATTAATTATACAAATAATTCTAATAATTTCAGAGAAAAGGATGTAGCGGCTATCGACGTGAACATGGGCTGCCCTAAAGAATACTCCACAAAGGTTAGTGAAAGAAAATTGCAAAAACCTAAGTGGCACTCTTTAAGTCTCCCATCTCATCTCATTTTCTGAACTGCTTTGTCCTCGCTAGGGTCAAAGAGGGGGAGGGGGGTTTTGGATGCTCCATATGTGAATGACATGAGCCGTGATGTGTTACAGGGCGGGATGGGCGCGGCTCTTCTATCCAATCCTGACAAGATCGAGGCGGTGAGTTTTGGGAAAAAGAAGGTGCTCGACTTTCTGGTGACGTTGTGACACCCTTGCTGTTCCCTGCAGATCCTCAGGAATCTGGTCAGCGGTGTCTCTGTACCCATCACCTGTAAGATCAGGATACTCCCCTCGGTAATAACTAATTGCTACCTTGTATTGAATTTAATTGTTGTCTGAACAAGACAATTAAAATTGATCGGAGGCCTTCCACATGATATCTAGCATTGGAATGCAATATATATATATACTATAAAGTGAATACACAACATTGCATAAGACTTGCACTTATAATTTTCTCTTATTTTTGTGAGTTTCCTCACATCTTTCATACAAAATTGGTACACTGACCCATTTTAAAGGGTTTAGTTTGTAGTTGTGTGAGGACCGTGGAACAAATTAGAGAACTTACCTATAAAGTAAAACTACTTCCGAAAATGTAAAGTTTCGAAAAATGTTCTGGAACCAATTAATTTCGTACATAGAGATATGATTGTATAATCATATGAAAAATAAAAATCACAAAAGTGAACATACTCAAGAGTCTAAACATTTTTCTTGATCTTTCTTATGCATTCTTCTCGCGTCCAGTTGGACGACACGCTGACTCTGGCGCGTAGGATCGAGAAGACTGGTGTGGCCGCCATTGCCGTCCATGGCAGGTAAGATGTGACGTGACAGTGTAGCAAATCTCTAAAGTGGGAATGGAGGATGTCTGTATATCTGATGCGGTTGTCATGGCGACCGTGCAGGTTCAAGGACGAGCGTCCACGACATCCAGTCCATTGTGACTACATCAAAGCCGTGGCACAGGCCGTGTCCATTCCTGTCATCGCAAAGTAAGAGAACAGTCATTAGAGTCAATTAATTTTTTAATGAGTCGCGGGGGGTGCTGGAGTTTATTCCAGCTGATTTAGGGTAAAAGCCGAATTACATCCTGGACTACTCTTCACTACCAGTCAACATCTTTTGGAGATTGAGGTGTCAATGTCATGCAATGAGTTAAATGGGTCCCCTCTTGGGGTTAAAAAAAATACTAATTTGTGCTGTAAAAGGTTCATTTTCTCAGAACTCAAAATTGTTCTTGTGGGAAATGAAAAAATACCAAGCTGCCAGTTTAGAACACTTGTTACATGTTGTATTTTGTGTGGAATGCTGTTATACAGTATGTAAGGCAGCATGTTCCTATCTCACATTCTCTGACATTTCCTTGTTCACTGTGGATGTCTTGTTTAGCGGGGGTTCGCTGGACCTCGTGAAGAGCCATGGTGACATCCAAGCCTTCAGGGAGGCCACAGGCGCCTCATCCGTCATGTTGGCACGAGCAGCAATGTGGAACCCATCGGTGTTTCGCAGCGAGGGACCACTTCCTCTTGATGACGTTATGATCCAATACCTCAAATATGTGAGTGTGTACCTGTCGTGAGGTGGAAGACTCAGACACGTGCAAACAGACACATTTTCATTTTTGGAGCTACAATGCAAATTTCCTGATGGAGGAAAAAAAATCTCAAATGGCGGATGCGTAATCTACACAAGCACAAGCAAAATTAAGAAAGTGCCAAATTCCATATTTAAAATAAATAAATAAAGAAAAATGCTCATAAAATTTGAACAAAAATACTATTGTAATGAATTTCACATATAAATTGTTTTCATTTCTCAACTCCAAATGATTGATTGTTGAAACAACTAGTCACCACTGTAAAATTGGTCATTAACTTGTATATATTGCCAATATTGCATTGTATATTAGTATTTGGAGTAGTGTAAGCTACTTTTCTATTTGAAAAAAAAATCAGATTTGTTAAAAAATAAAATCCTCAATAGTATAGTACTTATGCAGGGTTATTTTAATCTACTATTATACAAACATGAACCTATTTCTGAAGCTACAATGTCATATGACTTGGACACATGTGTGCAGGCACTGCGCTATGACAACCACGCCTTCAACAGCAAGTACTGTTTGTGTCAGATGCTGAGAGACAAAGTGGAATCAGTTGTGGGGAAACGTGTCCAGGCTGCCCAGGACAACTCAGAACTCAGGTATAAAACACATTTACCAAGTACTTTATATATCGAAATGGAGGTGAAAATTGTGAATCAAATGGTGGCTTATAGGCGAGAAAATGTAAAATTCAACAATGTTAAGGCAATTTTAAGGGTGCAGCTTGTATGCGAGTAAATACAGTACTTCTTTTTGTGCCACAACACTGACGCTCATTGGACAAGTCAAAGTGGGAATTTGGTCATCCACTTAAATTTTATTCATTTCAATAATACCCCAACATCATATTTAATTTAGTAAGAAAGGTAGATCATTTTCTTGCTTCCCTTAACAAACAGTAACAAAATAAAGCACAAAAGCACACATTTAATGAGCACACTTGCCAGGAGATATGAAGATGCTGACACCAAGTGGACAAATTAATGCTTATACTGTACTTAAGGTGACACAATCCAATTAGCATAGCACTGTTTAATTTTTGACAGTTGACCTACACATAAAATAAACTGGAGTCAGGGTAAACTAGTGAAAGAAATTGTACAAAAATACATTAGATGAAGCAGGGTCGCAAACCTGGAACCTGCATTTTGGAAGATTTGTTGTTAAAAATAATATTAACTTGTCTGTCTTTAAATTTATTTTTTGTGTGTGTGCTTGTTTTTAAGTGCGGCGTATGGTCTTGAGGAGTTTTTCAGCGAAACGCAAGCAGAGCTTCAGGCTCGCCGCAACGCCTTACGGAGTCAGGACCAGTGTGACGACAACTTGATCACCATGGATGGCGACGTCACCACCATGGCTCTCAAGTTTCAGCGGTAAACCCAACAACCACAAAATAATTCAACAAATCAACACAACAAAGTCTTGTCAGTGACTTGATGTTTATTTTTGGGAGGCAGACGTGAATATCCTCCTCAGCTCACACCAAAGATGTTTCTTCTGGAATGGAGCCGACGTCAAAAAATAGTGCAACCCAGTTACCAAACTGTAAGCACACACATTCAAAACATCAACACGATTTTTATCAATACATTCTGAAGTGGATATCCCAAAACCAACTTGTTGTCTGTGCCTATTCATTCCAGGTCCAACGTTCACAGGACCGAGCATTCCAGTCCACCGTGACAGTGGAAAACAGAAAATACAGATCTTCGCTCTGGTACTGTACACTTTTACACACATGGAGCCTAATTCACATAAAAAAAACTCCTGCTTGAATCATAAACAACATCTTTGATTCATCCATACATATATACATATATATGTATTTCCCCTACAATTTGTGCTAATGCTACAATGAATTGTAGAACCTCCTGAGACCTTCCATGCACACAAATAATGAATGGATTAGCTTTCAAAAAAAACATTTACCTAAAGGTTTAATATATTACAGGTGATGGAAATTAGTTCACAAATTTGACTAAACTTCCAAATGCACCAACAATCTATACTTCTGTTCCTGGTGTACTTACCTTACTGATGTTCCTGAAATCTTCTAGGGAGAAGTCTAAGAAGTTTGCTGAGCAGGCATCCGCAGTGGTATGTCTGCGTGCTCTTGGAATTCCTGAAGGTCGTGTCTGTGAAGAAAATGGCAAACATGTACACAAAAGAAAAATTGAAGATGAGCACAACGTAGATGAAGACAAACGGAAAAAACATATCATCAAAGCTGATGGTGATCAAGAAAACAGCAGCTTGTGAAGTTGACCTGTGGAACTAATGCCGCATGATTGGACTTATTTATTGTACGTCCCAAAAACATGCACAAGGCAGAGGATAAGTACTTTATGTCATGCATGACTCGTAATGCACACTTAAATTCTATCATGTGATATTTTGCTGACATGCGCAAGGTGAAATTTAATTTTTGGAGGCTTTTCATGTGAGAGCAAAATGCAGAAATGGCTGTTGGCGTTTAATTTTGTCGGAACTTTTGGAGGTTTTGCCTGCAAGCTTTACCCGCTGCAGCCCACTATTTTTTAAGAGAGTTTTTTAGTTGAATTATGAGCACCTGAAAACATGTCAACTACATCATGATGCGACGAGGAGCAAAACAGTTTATTCAATGGCAATTATATTTTTTTTAGGAATGGGTCATGTATAATCATGCTGCTGTGTATATTTTCTTGAAATCCTTTAAATTTTCTTGAGAGTAGAAAATGGATCTATTCAACATATCACGTGTTGCGTGATTAAAAAAATGTTCCTTCACTCATTTGGCTTAATTTTGATTTGTTTTGAAAGATGGTTTAGAAATCCTCCAACCCGTGACGTCACCGCGGAAAAGGGCGACCATATAATTTGAGAAATTTTGATTTGATGTGTTTGAGCCTGTCATTTATGGCAATAGGTGAAAAATTCTTTACTACTACATGGGCAGGAGAATTTCTCCCTTTTTTTTTTACCTTTGTTGATACAAAACCACCATCATTTTTACGCTCAATGTGCTCAGTAATATTGAGATGACCGCGGTAACGTGAACGCATCTTTGGCACAACCTGGTCGTAAACGAGTAGAACTTTGTTTGAACCGTAGTTCGGCGACTGCATCGAGCCCAAACGAGTACAAGTTGATGCCACAATGACAACAAAAACGCTTTAATTGAAGATCTGCTCCACTCAACTACTTATAAGCTTGCTAACTAATCGACGTGTCTGTTTACTGTCATTCAGCTCGACTTGGAACACTTCTACGTCTCTCCTAAAGCAAACTTTTGGCCGCTTGGATGTCCACTGCAAATTGCCCCGAAGAGCTGGATTTTGGTCTCATCTTTGAAGAGGGGCAACAGAATGGTTAGTTTTATTTAATGTTTTTATTTTTAAAATCAAAGATTTGCAGATGCGTTTAAAATTTATACCGGATGTCTGAAATTTGGGCGACGGCGTTATAATAAGCAGGAATTCTATACGTACAACATTAGACTTTTAAAGCATCTCGTTAACAATTTCATTAAAATATCTATTAATTTAGTGCATGTTGCGTCCATTGTGAACTACGTTTCCGATTTATTTTGAAACTGACAAGAGGAAGTTGTGTGTGGCCTATAATGTCAATGTGACAAGTGCAGCTGTCAGCTGTTGAATTCTTCATTTTTTTTTAACTTGGGAGGGGTGAAAAAAAACAATCACTTGCTCCTCGAGATTAGTGATCCAGACAAGATTAAAATACATATTTTATTTATCCAAACCCCGACAATGGTTACATTACTAAAATTGCAATATTGTAAGGGAAAAAAAGTGCGTTTGCAAAGAACACTTTACATAAAATAAAATTGGGATCAATGAAATTTTCAAGTAATAGTTTGTTGCTACTTTTTTATGTGATATGTCAGTTTAACAATTTCAGATTAATTTTAACTATTCCAAAATCCCAAATATTTATCATTCATTTGACAAATTCAATTCCTATTTTATATTAATTGAAAATGACACCCGCCCCCTTTAATTCATGAGATATACCAATATTTCAGGTCTTGAAGTTTTAGCATTCACAGTCAATTTCTACAGTACTCTTTCTGTTCTCGTGTGTTATTATACTACTGCTGCTGCTGTTTTCTTGTTGTCAGGTTAACATAATTCATGTAAATGTTACCACAGTTTGCAATTCAAATTTTGACAATGTTATGGTCTCATGTCAGGTCTCCCCATCCAACTGGCCCCTCCCCTCGACCTACAATCAATGGGTTCATCATATGGCGCCCCGGGGAATTCCCCGTCATTCCCCTGTCCCAGCATCCAGATAACGGCCATTGCGCCCGGTACAAACAGCAACAATGATGAATCAGGTGGCGCGGAGGGTGGTTACCCGGAGTCGTCGTGGCGCCGAGACCAGTTGTACCTACCGCTGGAACCGTGCTACCGTGATGCCCCCTTCTGCCCCAGGTATTTGTAGTTCAACAACATGAGCACGAGTGTGTAGCTAAAAGTATTTGTTTTATTTTTTTCGGTTTTGGGAGTGGCTGAGAATCAAACCCCATTATTTCAATCAAACCTGGCAAATAAAATTATTTTGTCAGTGAATTAAAAACGTACTCTCAATGATGCGACATTGACTTTTTATTTAAAAATAACGGACATAGTAGATAAGATTGCATCTTATAGTCCGAAAGATACAATACACAGACCTTCTTAAACCTGAAATCTAGGTTTCATTTTCTCAACATTAGATTAATGGCATAGTTCATGAAAGTAGCTCATTTGTATTCTTGGCAAATTAAAACATTAAATCTATGGATACTTAAAACCACCTATGAATGTCTATTTAAAGTAATGAAATTTTTTTTTATCCTGCTCATAGATTAACTGAAACAAAATATTGAAAAAAAATGACTTGGTTTGCTTCAAATCAATTTTCCTGCAGCACTTTGATATCTGACCTTTATGTAACTTGCTTAACATTTATTGTAACATCTGCCGCCCCGCAGCCCCTGCAGCAGCCTGTCGTCCCGCAGCTGGATGTCGGACCTTTCTTCTTGTGACTCTTTCTCACATGCCAACGATGATAACGCAGACGGCGACCTGCGAGATGCTGCGTTGCTCTTAGCGCTGGGCACCCCGGGCTGTGGGAACCATGGCGGAGGAGCCTTCGGAGTGGAGCTATGGCAGCAAAAGTACCAGAACCCTCAGAACTCGGCATCTGTCAGTCCAGCGCTGTCGCCTTACCAGTCCCCTCAGCATTCTCCTCGCGCCAGCATCACCGAGGAGACCTGGATGAGCCGCCGCCCCGCTTCCAGGTCAATCACATTACAGCCCACACGCTTAGTAGAGGGTAACAATTGATCGATTGTTATATTATGATACTTTTTATCCCAAAATGGGGCAAATGAACATTCAATCGCACATCCAAAATAAAATGGACATTTAGCCCCGTCCATGGCACTGAAACCAGAGCATTCAAAGTCAGTCTTCCTGGTTTTTGGACCTGAAATCAATAGGAGGTGACCCAGAAATGCTCTAAAATCAACTGAAAGTGAACAAATGATCAACGGGAAATGACTTGAAATTAATTAATTGGCTGCCATTGATGGCAGATACTTTGGAAATGGGAGAGATGGATCTAAATAATAAAATGTTCATTTGCTACCCCACCTTCCATTCTGAATTAAATTGGATCTCCAAGTGATACACTAATTTAAATTCACAGCAGAAGGTTGAAAAGACCTTATTTTAATGGTTTTAGGTGTTGAATATTGTAGAATAATCTCATGACTAATTTATTGAAAATTGTTGTAAGCCTTGTATCGCAAATCGTCTCGGATCGTGAAACACCCAGAAGTTCCCACCTTTAACATTTAATGGACTAATTCAGAAACACTGTATGGTAGAAAATGATCCAATTTCACTTATACTTGTTCCCATAATTTTTATGAACATTTTTTCTGAATGAATACATTTTTTTAAACCCATACCAAAAATTCAAATAGACAAAATTACAAATATGGTAGTGCCTGACAGCCTTGCGGTCTAATATAGTTAAAAAAATATGAGTCAATTAATATTTCAATCAATAATGATAATGTTGACCATCCATGTTTCCCCAACAGACCTTCTTCCCGACCTACATCACCATGTGGGAAGCGTCGTTACGCTAACGGTGACACTTTTGCACGCTCGCCATCACCTCAGTGCCCGCCCATCGTAACATCGGGTGGGTCCCCGTGGGGGAGCGTGACGGACATCACGCCGGCAGGACCCCTGGGACTCTCCTACCAGGAATTGGATGTCCCGTCCAAAACCAGAAGGAAATCTGCAACACGGCTGGGTGTCATGACAGGAGAGTCATTTTTGGAGGATGTAGGGGCCAGCGGGGCGCCCACACCTGGGGAGGTGTCAAGTGAGAGTGGCAACCTGGCTGAGCTTTTCCTTCAGGTTCCTGCCCACTTCAGCTGGACTGCCCCCACAACTGCAACTGCACCCCTTTTTAGGTACTAAACTCATTCATACACAACTTTTTTGGCTGCCATTCATGGTCAACAATAGAGTAGAAACATGACCATATAAAAGCAAATGTCCGTATTAGTAGACATAATGTGGGAACACAAAAAAATACCAAGATGTTTACATAAGTCGAAACAAGGCAACAGGGAAAGTAAAATAAATAGAGATGAGATGACAATATATGACTAAGCAGGAAGTAGAACCACCACCGGAAAGGAAAACAGATCAGATAGGAAATAGAAACATAACTAACTAAGCATGAGGCAGAAGACAATACCATAAGTAGAAATGTTAACAGCAAGGAAATATAATTGTGTCCAGATGAATAAAGGTATAAACATGATAGCGAGATAGTAAAAGCCCCAGATTGATGGTGTTTTTTTTCTATAGAGCATCGTCCCCTCCCCCGCTGGATTTTCCTCTCCCGAGTTCCTTTGGGCCCAATCGTTTGAGCATGGAAGCAGAACCTCGGCCTTACCACCGTGCTCACTACGAGACCGAGGGCAGCCGGGGAGCCATCAAGGCTCATGATGGGGGCCACCCCAAAGTCAAGGTAAGGATACCAAGTTTGGAACTAAAATCATTCCAGTTGCTGCCGCTAAACCTCACAACTATCCAATGTGTCTCACGTGTTGCATTCATGTTTGTTTTAAGTTGTAAAATAAGATTCAATGGGCACAGATGGGCCGAGTGGAGGGAAACATTTGTGAGGGAGCAAGAGGTTGGTAGTGTAACTGACACCAACCGCGGAAATTCTATTCTGGGCGTGACTTTACCAAGCGCACATAAAGAAGGGCACGCGTGGCAAACAACACGCTAACTCAAAAATGCACCCTGCCTGTCATGCATACTACATTGTATGCACGTGTACTGTTCATAATGTAGCATAACTTAGTCATTAAGTACAATTAATCATTTGACTGATTAAAATTTATACTTTAAGAAGACACTGCTGCCTACTTGTATTGTAAGGGAGAACCAGGTTGCTTGTCACATCGGTTCGTTGGCACAATTGCTGTTACAGTACCTGTAGGAGCCAATGTTGCGCAGTTTCAATGCTGAAATGATCACAATTATGCCAAGACACATTATTTTGAGCTCAGCTAATTTTATCAAGGTCCATTTTTACATCTTTGCTATTTTTTATGGTCTTTTAAGTGCAGGTTTCTAAATATGAAAGTGTTACCAATCAAAAACATGAGGAAAACTTTGCTTGATCTATCTGTATCTAGCAAGGAGTGTAGCTATTGGCTTAAAAAGCAAACTGGAGTCAATTGTCACACCATTGACAGTGCAAATTATATATAATTCGATTTTCATGATGATAAAATCCCACTTCAATAACAATTTCAATACAATAATTAAAAAAGGCAAATCCAACTCGGGCATTCAACTTTCTTGGAATTAATTAATGACCATTCAAAGACAAGTTTGTGAAATTATAGTCATAATAAAACTGTAAAAATGGTGATAATCAACACCGTTCTCCTTTATACTGATGTAATGTGGGAAAAAAAGGTACTTTGTCTTCTTGAACACAGCTAAGTGGTCCATGCTGGCGGCCCCCCTCAAGCCTTTTGGTGTTCATGGGCACCGCAGACGAGCACCAACCCCTTCGCCCGCACTCTTTCTACCAAGTTCACCGCGTGACGGGAAAATCGGTGAACACCTCCTGCCAGGAAAAGATGGTGGATGGGACCAAAGTCCTGGAGGTCCCCCTCTTGCCTGAAAATGACATGACCGCCACGTAACTAAATCTATATATTAATTGAAGCACAAAAAAACAAAAATAAGTTTTTGGATGAATGTTGATTCTTGTTTTGTGCTCATCAGCATCGACTGTGTGGGAATCCTAAAGCTGCGCAACGCCGACATCGAGCTGAAGAAAGGCGACTCGGACGTGGGCAGGAAGAACACACGTGTCCGAGCCGTTTTCAGGGTCGCCCTCCCGCAGCCGGATGGACAGACGCTATGGCTCCAGACAACCTCACTTCCTGTGGAGTGCTGTGAGTGTCTGTCTCTACAATGTGTTGGATGCGGTTCCATTTTGCTGAAACTGTTCTATACGAATTCCAGCACAGCGGTCGGGTCAAGACCTCCCCCGCGTAGACCAATTCACACCCGTTAGCTGCCGGCAGGAAGGTGGACAATGTCTTGTCATCATGGGGTCCAACATGACGTCGCGCTCCAGGGTGGTCTTCGTGGAGAAAAGTCCCGGTGAGCTCTTTTTATCTCCTGCTACAATTTAGAATGTTTAACCAGCATGTTTTGGGGGATTTGGGAGGAAACTGGAGCACCCAGAGAAATCCCACACAGAGACAACATGCATACGCCACACAGCAAGTTCCACTGGGGATTGTACCCTCAATCCTAAGAACTGTGAGACAGACCTGTGACTGCTGCCTAATTAAAACGTACAAATAGATACATGCAAATAAAGAAAAGCTATATATTTCCTTTTTTTAATTACAAAATGTTTGAAAACGGGTTAGTAAATATTTTTGCCTAATAGGAGGCTCAAAAAGAGCATTTGAATCATCTTTAAGCCAACACTGTCTTAATTGACTCACAGTTGTTGTTGATTGTATGTATAATTGATTAGTTGCTGATTAGTTGAGTCATCATGGCAACCTTAGTATTTTAAAACTGGAGACCTGAATTGTTAAATGTGATATTGTAAGTAAGTATTTCCATTCTGTATGCCCATTTTCTTATTGAAATTGTCAAAGAGCTTGTCATTTAGCCACTGAATTCAAATCCAAATATGATGACATTTTTTGGGTTTGGATTCTTTTGACTGAATGGAATCCTAAAATCTTGGCTTCATTGTTTGGTCGCAATTATCCTTGAAAAGACTGTCTACTAATGTCTCATGACTGACACCTTGGCAGATGGGCGTGTCCTCTGGGAGGCGGGTGCTCCCGTTGTACCTGAAAAGAGCACCAGCAGTGTAAGTAGTTTGCAAAATAAAACCATGGGAACAACAGTTACGTCCTCAAATATGTGTGTGTTTCAGTCGAGCCTCACCGTGCACATTCCAGCATACAACCACAACACCAGCGTCCCGGTCCAAGTGCTCTTCTACGTAGCCAATGGCAAAAGACGAAGTACTTGGCAGAACTTTACATACCTGCCTGGAACACAATTTGCCACGCCCCCATGCCAGGTGGGCCCCCTTGACGGGGAAGCGCTACGTTATCTTGTTACCTCCCCACCGGCCTCCCATTCTGGACCCAACATCAAGCGGGAAACAGAGGACACGCCCACGGTGGCATTGCTGGAATTGCAGGAGATCACATTGGATGACGGTGAGATCCTTGTTGTCTTATTTTTGCTTCTTAAATGATCTGGCGTGAGCTAAATTGCTTTCACTGGCCGTAATTGACAACTCAACAGATGAGTTGGTACAAAATGTACAAAACCTTTTTTTATGGTCATTTTAAAGCCTTTTGTCTGATTTTTCAAAACTCATAAAATATTGACTTTTGCCAATTAATACAAAATCTACCAGATGAAAGATGACTTTCTTATGCTAGGATTTTTCTTTTACTAATTAGCAGATCTTCAGTTCTTTTTACCAAAATTATTTTATTTTGCTCCAAAACCTCCAATATCGACGACTCCATGGGCTGTCCATTCATAAATAATATATATTTTCAAGAAACACACTATGGGAAGCAGGTTGGGGCTAACAGTTGATTATGTATTATCAAAACAATGCCATATTTATTTTTGGAAGGCAATGTCCAACCTTGGCAATAACAGGGGTTCCTACAGTTTTATGTATAAATAAAATATATTCAAGGCTTTTAAGAACAGGATCAAATGTCGGATCCGCAGCAAATTTTATTGCAAAAATATAATTCCTATCATTCAGATGTAAGAAAGAAAGAAATATATCAGTGACAGTTTCATGTATAGTTCCAAAATTTGGTCATTTTAGACCTACAATCTAAATACAATGCTTTTTGATACTACTAAATGAGTACATTTTTCTTTTAAGACCCCGTAGGAAACCTGAATAACAAAAAAAAAAGTTGGGGGGATAATTTCAATGATGTGTTTTGCTTTTTAAGAAATGACACCAAGGAAATCAGAAATTGGAGTTTGTGAATACCATAGATTTTATATGAAGTTGGGCTTCCATTTTGTGTTGCCAGATAGTGGATAATGCTTTGAAATTGGTCATGCTCTCTGACAACCGTGTGTCTGCGTTGTGTGCAGTCAACGAAATCATCGACAGAGATCGATGCAACCAGAGCAGTGCCACAAGAGCCGACCCACCGGACCAGTATCACCAGTGTGACTGGGACTTCAAGTGAGGCGACGTCAACCTGCCCTTACGAAAATCCCCAAAACGCTTACGACTTTTCTATTGGCCAGGTGAAAATCTATTTTTAATACTTGACTTCCTGTTTGTGTACCTCTGCTGTGTTATTTGACTGCTGTGTTTAATTATATATGGTTCTTGCGACAACACAATCGGTTGGGATCACAATCATTTGCATGCAACTATGTCATAATAATAATATAGTGGAGCCTTGCTATATGAGTGTATTTATCTTTTCATATGGCACACCAGATTGATTGGCCTCCACTATGCATACATATGTATGATATTACACAGGTTTGTCTGATAAAGATAAATTTGAGACCTTTTTAATGGGAGGAGCTTTAAAAAAAAAATACAATTGTTCTTCTCTTTACTGACTAATTAAAGGTGCTATGAAATGGTGACCATGCCAAAAAATGACTACATACACTGGTTTAATGTTACATGTTTTTATTTTGTGAGAAGTGAAGACTAATAATTATATAAATTATAAAATAAAGAATATAATTTACCATTAATATTTCACAGTTTCTGTCACTTTTATAGATGTGTCCACATAGTATAGTACTACCAATTTTGAAGACACTTCTATTTCATAGCACTTTTTAAGCCACCATATAATGTAGGTATTGGTCAAGAAGAAAGGCAAAAACATTATTTCTTATCAAGAGCTTTTATTGATGTGTTAGCCTCTTTTAATTTGGAAATCAAATGTATTTTGGACAAAACTGGCGCAATTGGGCGACCCGGCAGTGTGAGTGCTTAGCGTGTCGGCCTCACGGCTCAGGGGTCCTGGTTTTAAATCCAGGTCACTGTACCGGTGCAATCCTTAGTGTGAGCGGAGAAAAAAAAAAACGGCAAAAAAATGTTATACCAATTTTTATTCAAAAATGATGGGTGCGCGTTATACTATAATAAATATGGTACCTTTTCTGTATATCAATCAAGCCGTGTTTCTAACTTTCACTGACAAGGTCTTCAAAATCCTAGTAAATCACGATGTCCCAAACGGGAAAAGATATTTGTGCTTCATTTAAAGAGCTCCTGGTCCGGGTCCATTTGGACAAAGCAGAACTCGCTGCGGGGGTTCCTCTCCGAAGACGTCCAGCAGCTCACAGCGCAGGTATAGACCAGCACTGTCCCAAACTCCATCAGCGAGGCGGCATTTGTCCCAACCGCATCCTTCCAGCTCAGCAGACTGACGAGGGCTGGCATTAGCTGGAATTCAAATGTCCGTGGGCCCCCACAAGAAGTACACGGAGGCACCAGCTGCCGCTCGTCGGTGGGCGGTTCCGAGATGAAGAGCGTTTGTCCACCGCGGCAATAGCGCAAGATTTGTTGGGGACATGCCGAGATCCTCTTTCGGAATCTGGAGAAGGAATGGTCGCCATGATGCGCTTGAGTCTTTTCATATTTCTCGCCGCTGCTTTCGTCTAAGCCCGCGACCACACCCTCTCTTCTCTCGTAGTCCTTCAGCAGCTTCTCGGCATGAGACAGCCCCACGTCGTCCTCGACCAGTACGTCGCGTTCGTCCACCACGCTGATGAAGAATGGGTGCAGAATGGGAACATCAGGCTGAGGCTCTGCAATGTGAAGGCTGTCCAGCTGGTTGCTCATCTCTTCAGGAACATCTACAACTACATGGTTTATTAACAGGTGAGCAAAGAACAGGTCTCCACTCCATGTATTTCTCCAAATTTTACCCTTTTATTGACGTTTTTCTCAATTATTGGATTAGATAGGATAATTGTTCATCCCATATTTAAGAAATTTCATTGTAACAGTAGCAAGAGGCGAGAATGCAGATACAAAAAAGGCATTTTAAACATAAATAACAAAAACATTAAATTCTGTAATTTAAAAAATTCTTAAACGAGATAATTTTCTACTAGGGTGGACTTGATTCAACAGCAATGTCATATTTATAATTCCATCCAAAACATTTCGTACCTTTTTCCTTCTCCGGAACGATTTCGACTAACTCTTCAAATTCCTCGTTAATGCCCCAATCATCGGCAGAGTCACACCAATCACTGGCCGACATAGGAGCCTCTTTGGCCGGTTCGGTCTTAGCGGAGCTCCGCCCCCCTACCCCCTCAACCTCCAGGCTTTGATAGCGGAGAGCCGTCCAACTCTTCGCCCGGCCACTGCATTCGGCAGCGGGGCAGGCGAACAGCTGGAGGGTCCGGTGATAGGGCGACCCCATCAAGGGGCAGTAGACCTGCACCACGTGGACGAGCGGGACCGAGCAGCACCCGCAACGGGGGGACGAGGGTGGGAAGCCAGGTACGAGGTCCGGAAGGCCACCGACTTTGTTAGTGAGGAAGGACGACCGATGCTTGGAGTCGTCCAAATCGCCGTCGAAAACGCCGAGAAGAGTGATCTCTCGGTTGGGAGTAGCCATTGCGACACGCGTGGGGAGAACAGCCAACTGCCGGAAAGCACGTGTCAAAATAATACTTAGTATGGCGTCGACTGTGGTTTAAAACTTTACTAGCGCCATCTGTAGTGAGCAGTGCCTACTGCAGCAGCACCTATGGAATTAGTCACCTAAAACAGACAACTGATTTTAAGAAATTCAGTTACTTTTTTTTTTTTAAATAGTAACGGAAATATTACATGTCTTGTGAAAATTGCATTACTGCTTTGCATAGTCCCAGACAACTATAGTTTTTAGAAGAAATATTTTGGCACTAAAACACCCATAAAAAATACTTCTACAAACTAAGGTTAGTGAAACTTCAAGACAATGGGATTTCATCAGGTATTGGATCATACCACTTAATAATAATTATTATTCACCTCAAAGAAAGCATGAAAAAAATGTTTTCTTCTATAGGGATGGAGGTATATTATTGTTTTTGTAAATTCTTAATATACTCATTAAATGTATGACCACAAGCTGAGCAGGAAAACGGTTTCTCACCAGTGTGGATTCCCATGTGACTTTCAACTTCTATTTCCTAAAAAAGCTTTGCCCACAAGCTGAGCAGGAAAACGGTTTCTCACCAGTGTGTATTCCCATGTGACTTTCAACTTCTATTTCCTAAAAAAGCTTTGCCCACAAAGTGAGCAGGAAAACGGTTTCTCACCAGTGTGTATTCCCATGTGACTTTCAACTTCTTTTTCCTAAAAGAGCTTTGCCCACCAAGTGAGCAGGAGAAAGGTTTCTCTCCAGTGTATACATTTTTCTTTTTTTATATTTAATCCAATTTTCTATCAAAATTTTAGATTTAAAGCCAAACACAACCATGTATGTACACAAAAATTAAAATGAAAGTTTTATTAGCAATGTCATTATCACTTCTTTAGACAAAATGGAGGACAACTATGAAGAAATAAGTCATGATCACGATGCAACATATCAGAGCACTATTACTTCACTGTCCCTCCCGCCAGCAGGAGGAATGCAAGGTCACTGATCATCATCCTCGTCGATGAACAACGGCGTTCTGTCAGGTGGGAGACGGCCTTGGATGCGCTGCCAGCGGGCCGGAGGCCAAACGATGTGAGATGCACGACCGTGGAGGAGAGCCAGCGACACCTTGATGCACAAATACCACTGTGAGTCCTGTTATTAAGACCATCTTTTCTTCTCATGTATAATATGCACGATAAAAAATGATTGTAATAACAATACGCTTCAAAGAAATAGAATTCAAACAATTTTGCAGCCATATTTCCTATGGACTGGGTCTGTTTGTAACATCATCCAAGTGGATGGTTGCTAGTAGTGGGTTGGTTTGGATGGGTACACGTACCGGGCCAAAAGTGTTGCTGTCTAGACTGTGGCCGTGATGGTCACCCTCTATCCACAAGTGGCCGTCAGGGACGCGCACATGTCGCTTCTTGTAGCTCAGAGTCCTGATGAAGTCGCCCTCCAGGCCAATGACACGCTTGATGATCTTCTGTTCAGGATTCCTTGGAGACCTAAGAGCCAACATGAAACAAAATTGCACATTGACTGGTCGCCAACTAATGTCCAGGCTCAAATAGAGAAACAACAGACTGGTAAGGTTTGTAGTTAAGTAGAATACTCGTTACTGTTCACGTTTAGCGGTGTCTCTTATTGGCTAATCAATAAACAAAACAAAAAAAGAACAATTTCTACTGAATCAGTTAGCAAAGACTCACATGACTGACACAATGTCTCCTCTCTGAACTTGGTATTTCCTAACACTCCAGCGATTGAGCAGAACCACGTCACACTCGGATGCACCGTCTGGGTTTAGAAAAGGCTGCAACAACACAGGGAATTGGTCTCTGCTCACCCCTCTCAAGTTTTGCGGCCAGCCGGGTGTCATTTTTGGGATGGCATTACCTGCATGGATGCACCTTCCACCCTGGCCACGTACGCCAAGCGGTCCAGGGCAGTGACAGTGACGGGAACAGCCACAAAGAAGCCGCTCACGAAGGCTCGCAGGTAACGGCGCCCCCACGTTCCTCCCTGAGCCATGCTCACCGGGATATGAAGCAAACAGGAAGCTGAGAAATGACATCACTTTCAGTTATGGCACAGAATCACTTGGAAGGCAAGTGAACTTTTGTTTATTTTCCCCCTTCTAGTCAAAGTCTATCGCCATAAATAACATGCAATGAGTATAAATACTATGATTTTTTTCTAAGTCTTACTTGGGGTTGTAACCAGGGTGTGTTTCAGCTGCTTTTCCTTTTAATGAAATTAAATGTAGTTTTAATTAATACTTATATTTAGAATGATATAAAAATAGAATGATTATATTTTTCCAAAATATAGATCATAAAAATTGCGTAATTTATTTATTTATAGCAATAATAGTCACTTGCCCGAGGAAAGGATTAAAGGTCTTAACAGACAACTAATGCTTGTTGCTAAAATGTATTAGTAATGTGTAAGAATACACGTGCTAATATTTTCAGTGATGTCAACAGAAAAACCTTGACACGAGTATAAATTAGATAGTTCACCGTCAAGTGGCTTTAATGTGACGATGACTGCAAAAACACTACGTGGAAATTTCAATGGGATGGGAAAAAAATCAGAGGGTTACAACTTGATGTTTATAAAGATGTCATACACTCCCTCGGTTCATCGTGTTTCGGTCAAATAGTAAAACAGTTGATTATCTGTGACTTTTTTTGACCTCAACATCATGAGCAGGCGCCATTCATTTGAAACTGCATGCTGACTGCTAACCAAAAACATGCTGCTAGATAACTAAAGAAGCTTCAAACGTTTAATAACCAATGCCTTGAAACAATTGTTTTGTGATTTCTCTCACTGACCTCAAATTTGACAGCAAATGAATAAAAAAAACAATGACACCAAGCTAGCATACCCACCGGCATGACTTTGCTGATATCCTTTATATGAAACTAGATGTTTATAATTTGAACTTTGAGCCAATTCAGGCTAGCGTCGTCAATGATCGGCCATTTTGTACCGGGACAATACAATTTAAAAAATAATATTTAACATTATAGCACGTCTGCTGTACAATTCCGCGATCGGTGGTTTCTGACATTCGTGTGGAGAGTTTGCAGGTTCTCACAATTCCTGCGTGGGTTTTCTCCAGATCCCCAGTCACCTTTATATCCGCGATTTCTCCCGATAGAAGATGGCCACGAGTTACTTACTAAATTGTATATTTATGTACGACTTCCTGATGCTGTTTCGTTTATTATTTTCCTTTTTTTCTCGTTTTAATAATAATACTAAAGTGTTTTAAGACTCATAAAACACATGAGATAAACAATGTTGGTTATTATTTTAATTGTTTTAAATACATGTAGTCAGCAAGGCTTTCATTAGACGTCCTACCTCTTGTGCGTATTGCGCCTTCCGATTGGTCCATTTGGGGATGTTTTCCTCATGTGACTTAGTAAAATGGCTACAAGAGACACGGGTGAAGATGGTATGTTAATCGTTAAACGTGTCAACTATTTCCATCTTTATTTAAGGATAGTTTAACTTGAAGAATGTTAACATCTGAGTGGGGTTGCAACATTTTACGCATTTTTATGCCAACGTTAATAGAAACTAACAGTTCAATGCTGTGGAATGAGCGATATCCTTCAGTCAAAACCTAGAGCATTCCATGTTGGCAACTTCTCAAAAGTAACAGTCTAGTTTTCATACAAGGTCACTCTACGTACATTGAATTGAATTGAATACCTTTATTGTCATTATTACAAGTAGTATACAATACAAATGAAGTGAGTTTAAAAAAAAGTCTTTTAAGTGATTAGCAGCACGTGAGGTAATTGTGGTGTTTTAGTGCAAGTAAACATTGGCAGTGCTAAGAAGTAACATTTTGAAAACATTCATTACTCGTATGCATCTGGCAGTGGCATGATATTTTACGTATAGTGCAGTCATAGTACATACATGAAAAGGCAGTAAATATGTTATAAGTGTATACTGTATGTTCTCAGGTGGGGACCAGATCCTGGAGCCGCTATGTTTCCCAGAGCAATCTCACTTTCCTTATCCCAGTAAAACAAGCGATCCAGACTCCAATCATCCTAGCTCCCATGGTTTCACCGTAGACTTGCTGTCGTGTCTCTTCTGCTCAGAGTCGCTTCCCGTCACGCACAAGGATATTTTCCTAAAACATCTTCTGCTGCAGCACAAGTTGGTCATCGCTGATGTCAAACTTGTGGCAGACCTCCCAAGGTAATATGCATCCTCTATAATCCCACACTTTTGTTTTTCATAATAGTTGTGCACTTGCAAAGTTTTGTTATCAATATTCTGTACTTAAAATAAGAAAAGGCCTTCACTTGATCTATTTTATGAAAAGAACGTTTGGAACACACAGTTATTCAATGGAATCATTAATTGTATTTGATACTGAGAGCCTAACTTTTTCTGTACCATTGATCCTCACAAGGGTTGTGAAGGGTGCTGGAACTTATCCCAACCAATCGCAGGGGACAAGGAGACGTTCAGACTCATACTTAGGGGCAATTTAGACTGTTCAAACAGCCTAACATGAATGTTTTTGGAATGTGGGAGGAAACCGGAGTACCTGGAGAAAACCCACACAAGACCGAGGAGAACATGCAAACTCTGCCCAGTGGGGATCCACCTGGGATCAAACCCTCCGTCCACCGGGCCACCCAGACCCTAACATTCATAATTTTATTTGTGCAGCTATCTATTATACTGGAAGGGTCGATTTCTGGAGCAGCCTGTCACTGATTTCTGTAGTCAGATCAAGACCAACTCCACTGGGCCTGTCGGTGAGTAGGCAAGGGTGTCTGTGCGAATGCGATGTCGTGTGACTATCCAGTGATCGATCCTATAGAAAAACAGGAGCTTTATTTCCTCCTCTGCGATGTCCTTCCGGAAGACCGTGCCCTTCGAGAGAAGCTCCAGCAGAAACGTCTGGTGAGACATCTCACACCTTGCTAGCAATTCAGCAGTTCAATTCAATCAAGTCAAAGCATCAGTAGGATACCAAAACAAAGCAGCACACTATCCGTTTGAGGAATATGTAGATATAAAATTCTCTTTCTTCGAGATCCGGAAAAGTGAAAGAAAACATGAATATTCTGGAGAGAGCTAAGATTAAAATGAAGTTTACTTGCCAAAAACCAAAACAGCAGCACCCACACAGTCAGCCAAGACACACTTTATAAGTATTATAGATAACAATGAAGTATGTTTCCTGGGTGAAATGGAGGCATATGAGATGGACTGATTTTGGGTTTCCTTTGGTGTTGCACACTCAGGAGGAGGTGCTGGAGCAGCAGCAAAAAGAGCGAGAAGACTGTAGCTTCTGTCGAGTTTGTATGTTCTGCAATGATGAGTTCAGGGGAAACAGGTAAACAATGATGAATGTCTGTTGTTTCAATTTCCAAACTTGATGACATTGACGGTCAAAAGTTTGTCATGATTTAGAATGACTCTTTCCACTTTACCTGACACGATGGAGCTAAACTGATGTCAACAATGTGGTGGTGACCTTCTTTCAGGTCCAAGCTTCTGAACCACATGGCACACGAGCACTCGTTTAACATCGGGCTTCCCGACAACATCGTCTACTGCAACGAGCTTTTGGACACGTTGCAGAGCAAAGTGGACAAGTCAGTCAATACACTTGGCATGCTTTTCATTTTCATATGAACATCGTTGTATACACACATGTTCAAATGTGTAGGAACCCTTGTGAAATTCACCAGCAAGTTTCATTGAAGTTTAAAGCCAGGGTGTCCTGTTCCCCAAAAGGCAGCAGTGTGTGCAGGTTTAATATTCCAACTAATATAGCACGGGCAATATAACTAAAGAGCTCTATGCTGAAACAAGCACCACCTGACTGCAGTCAACTGATTGTACATTTAAGACACTAGATTGGTGTAAACTTATTCTCTTCATCCATTGGAATGAAAACATTCATAGATAAACACTAAAACTAAAAAACACATCAAACTCAAAAAGCACTGTCCATTTATTTTGACCATTCGCCTATAAATGCATGAAATATGCTTGAAGATAAGTGCTGAAAACATGGGCAAAATCTGTAAACCCAATTTTTTTTTATTCACAGAAATTTTGCATGCCTCTTATCCGGCCGGTCTACACTTGAGCGCAATGAAACAATGTAGTATTAACTTTTACTTCGACTGGACAGTGCTTTTAATTCTTTAGGTATTCCTGTTATTTTCCGGAAAACTTTTCTTTCATTAACAGGGCCAAGCGCACTTTTGATCATGTGTTTATTGTGTCTTTTTGTCCATTTCAGCTTGCAGTGTTTGTACTGCGAAAAGACATTTAAGGACAAAATCACGTTGAAAGATCACATGAGGAAAAAAGCACATCGCCGCATCAATGCCAGCAACATTCAATATGATCGCTTCTACATTATCAACTACCTGGTAACTACATCTTTCAACTCATAATTATTGTCCGCTATATGTGGGTCAGCATCCATTTGTACAACAATTACCTACCAGTAGCATTTAAAATGATACGATTCACTGGCTATAATTGAATTCAATGTTTCGAGCCCAAAATTCAGCCTATTCAAATTAATACCTGGAAACTGGACAATGAAGGTGACATTTTTCATTATATACAGTATTTTTAGGAAAATAACTTGCACTTGAGTATACGTTGCACCAGCCAAAAAATAAACAATGGAGAGGAAAAAATATATAGAAATCGTACTGGTTTCTAAGTCTCCTTTTTTAGCAGCCAATTTTGCATTTCATCAGAAACCATGTAAAAACTTAAGTTAAAGTAACAATAGTAAAATGGTGAACAGGCTAAATAGGCATTTTTTAACATAACAGTTTTTCAGATAACTTTAAAGAAACAACTGCTGGCTGGTCAGAGAGGAAAAAAAACATTTTGCACTTGACTACTAGTCGCCGGCCCAGCCAACCTATGAAAAAAGTGCGATTTATAATCTAGAAAATATTGTAATAAGGCAATCTCGTTTAAATAATGATAGATACTATGGACAAACAGCAAAAGAATCACACCCAACACATTTACATATTATTTTAATATAAAGTGTCAACCTCTTCAGGTTAAAAATAATGCCTATATGTATTTCTGATTCCTAAAAACAAAAAACATGGAAATAAACCATGATAAAAAAAAATAATATGCTCAAGTCAAACAGAATGGCTGCCATGAACAGCACTAGATGTTCAACTACTATGAAAAAAACATGACGTTAGTATTACTCTGGTTACCCTTAGCCGGTATGTATTTTTTTTTTTTTACATGTTTGGAATTCATTCGTTTGGTGATTAAGTTTTTTTTTTTTTACAAAATATTTATAATTTAAGGAACAAGCATTTCAAATGCAAATGTTCCTTTTGTATTTTTAGGGGTAGTACTCTCAAGTTCATATTCAATGCCATTATTCCATATTTTAAATATTGTATCCAAAGCCTGCTAATTGTGTTATTTATATGCCCTCAGGAGCTTGGAAAATCTTGGGAGCAAGTGCAAAGTGAAGATGACCGTGAGCTGGTGGAGGACAAAGACGAGTAAGTGGACAATTTGGACTTTGTGTTGGAAGTTTGCCTGACGCTGCTGTCTCGGCAGCGACTGGTCCGATTGGCGTGCTTGTCCCATCTTGGCCGTCTGCTTGTTTTGCGATGATCAGCGCGACACTATGGATGACATCTACGCCCACATGAAGGTAATTTGGAAGAAAATGGGTGAAAATGCAGTCTTTCCTTCTTGCATGTGTTTCAATACTTTTGTCCAAAGGCCATATTTTCTTTATTTTTCAAGTGTCCTACATGTCTGCTAATATTTTTGGTCTACCTTCAAGGAACAAAGTACTTTATAAAACTAGGATTAGGATGTTAAAATTCTAAAAACCATTGAACCATAATTGCTGCTTAGCAATGTTTAAAAAAAATATTTGAAACGTTTAGAAATAAAAATAAGATACTAGTCTATGTGCTGTTTTTTTTCCAGGAAGTACATGGCTTTGATCTCCAACATCTGAAGGCACAGCTAAGTAAGACATTCACTCTTTGAACCGCTTATCCTCACAAGGGTTGTGGGGGTGCTGGAGCCTGTCCCAGCTAACTAAGGGCACCAGGCAGGGGACACCCTAGTTGGGGCCAGCCAGTCCATAGCCTTAATCAGGGGTGACCAAACTATGCCCCGCTGCCCAGTTTTTTTTTTTTTTTTCAAGATAATCAATTATCAAATATGGCCTCCATCTTGAGTTCAGGTTACATTATTGCTGGAGGGAGAGAGTGAGATATGTTAAATTGAGCTATATTACATTGACAGTAATAGATAGCAAATCCATTTAAACTAGGGAGTGAGGGATTATGTTTCACTACCATTGACTATTATGGAGGTACAATCCATCTTGACTGGATGGCTGGCAGTGATCAACTTTACTTACTATATTACTTTTCCTGAAAGCAGTCTTTGGAGGCAAATGTTTGCACACCCCTGAATCCATCTGTGTGTTTCGACAGTGAATAACGTACAGTGCCTGTCATTCTTCTGTTCAGACCTCACATTCTACCAACAAGTGAAGATGGTTAACTTCATCCGACGTCAGATCCATCAGAACCGCTGCTATGCCTGCCAGGACAAGTTCCGTTGCAGAGAGGATGTGGTGAGACATCTACAGGATGAGCATCACACCATGAGACTACCACCCTCTGCCACCTGGAACCAACCTCAGTGAGTTTTGATGGCAGGCCCGGATTAAATGGTTTTATGGGAGGGCCCGCCTACTCCGTCCGTGCCTTTGACGTTTGGTGTCATGTGACTGGTCAGGTACTACTTCCC
This sequence comes from Stigmatopora nigra, assembly GCF_051989575.1. Taxonomy (NCBI): domain Eukaryota; kingdom Metazoa; phylum Chordata; class Actinopteri; order Syngnathiformes; family Syngnathidae; genus Stigmatopora; species Stigmatopora nigra. The sequence continues at coordinate 15,609,874 of NC_135509.1, read as the reverse complement.
TACTTATGAAAATGACGCCCTGCTGTGCGCGCTGCCCGACAGCGATGGGGAAGAAAGCGAAGGGAGAGCGGGGGAAGACGGCGTCCCCGTCATTGCCGAGGATGTGTTGGATGCCGGGCTCATCAAGGAGAGAAGCGTTCTCAAGAACTTGCTCAGAAACGTCACTTGATTCACATTTCTTTTCCTGCACCGCCAAATCTGACTGGACTCTTTTTGGTGACATCTTTTCACCATCTGATGTTTAATAAGTGAGAGAATTTTCTTTTCTTTTTTCAGTTTGCCCTAATTATTCGGATCAAAGGATTGCAAATTTGCACCATCTGTCAAACACCTGAGTCTTCTATCGTGAGTGCAAAGTTATTTCAATCTACTTACGTTAACTAGTTTTTGAAGTCTAATTAGTTGCCAGTTCTTGTTGTCTGTAGCAAATACTTTCTAAGATTTGGAATTAAAATATCTGTAATTATGCTTTGCAAAGTTTGTTTTCGATTAATGACTGAATGATGGAAGGAATCGGGTAATTCTCGTATTTTCTCGTACACAAGCCGTAATTGTAACTAAAAAAATAGGACCAAATCAAAGGCATGGCGTATTGTAAAATTCAACAATTTTAAGGGTGTGGTTTATGCACGGGGGTGGCTTATATACGGGAAAATCCGGCGTGCCATTAAGCATTAAGTGTCACTTGACTTTTTTTCAGAACTAAGCAACAAATCTCATCACACTGCAGCAATTTTTTGCCAGGAAATCTGCCCTCATTTCTTTTTAGCAAAATATTGAAATCTAAACTGCATTTAGAGTTAATAATCAAACTGCAGTTTGAAAAACGAGTGGCGTTTCCCTGGCCTATTACTACGACGATGTTGAAATCTGCCTCATATGAATAAGTAAAAGTTCAATGTACTGAAAATCTAATTTTAAAAATGTTTTACATATCTAAAATGTTAATTCTTGATTGTTAAACTTTTAAAAATGTTACATTTCTTTGTCATAGTATATATTACTTATTCCTTTTGATCGAATCAAGTTAACCATCTGTCTGCGTCCCATCCAAACGACCTGCTTTGGGGTCGCGACCCACTCGTAGAATACCCTCATGATGAACTTTAAAAACAGCATGTAATATCAAAATTGGCCAACAGGGGGTGCTGTTTCTCTTGCAGTGATGGTCAAGTGCTGCTCATTCGTGTGATTCGGTGTGTTTGGTCGTAACATGATATGTTATTGAGCATTTGCAGGACAATGGCTGTCACTCGGCGTGACGGCAGAGATTGTGACTCGTTTGACGCCGCGTTAGCTGACAGCAGGTCAAAAGGCTGACGGTGCCGGGTGAGCAAGGCCGAGGAAGACCCGTGTAGGACGTCGGATGTGCCCAAGACCTCGATACAAGACGGTAAGCGCACTTATTTACTTTTGTTTCTTCCTTTGAGCCCCGTCTATTTCGACCCTATAAGGATGACAAGCCAAGCTATTTTCGCTCTAAACTGGAGCTGGCGAACAGCGTCTGTTTTGGTTTTAGCTGCTAATGAAGCTAATTGTGCACACTTCCTGTCCGGATGGGCTGAGCCACAATGGGCTTCGTGGTGAAGCATTAAATCTAATTATACTTGTATAATGACAATACAATCATTCAATTCAATAATAACACGAATCTAAATATACATCTAAAGCATCAATTGACACGCATCTGAGCTGCAGAATGGCCCAGTAAATAAGAGCTTGCAATTCACTATTCAGACTAATAACGAGCATATGACAAGTTCCATGTCATCCGAATGATAAGAAAAACATTTTTTTGGTTATTGATTTTAAACAATGACAATCAAATGCATGGGCGTTTCTGGGTTTGGTGGGCAATGGATGGTTAGCCCCCCACGAGATGCACAAGATATGTTCCACACGAGCACTCGATTGTAATTGATAACCACTTAATCGTTTGGGACTGTTGTCAATGAGTTTTGGCTGTAAATAACGTAACGTTTTTGTGTTGATTGGTTTCCGTCCAAAAAAGCCTTTTGACTTCTTATCCTCTAGTAAGGGCATTCCATTTTTTTCTCCGATTTGATTACTCTCACAAATGCATTGTATATTGTCTAATCTGAGGGACAATAAGATTCCTAATACACTAATAAAGGGGACTTTTAGGCCACAGGGTTCTTTTTTTTGTATTTTATTTTTTTGGACACTTTTGATTACTAACTCTTTATAGGCACTATTTCTGGTAGTTATTATTCTAATTATACATATAGTAGCAAATACGTTAAATCTGTACCTTGCAAGATTAAAAGGAATTTTAGATAAAACATTGTATTCAAATCAGAGCGGATGCAGATTTAATAATAATTGGTCAATTTACATTGCTGTATAGAGTAAGTAGCACAGGGGACGGCAAGCATAGATTCTGAACCGCTTATCCTCACAAGAGTCACGGGGGTGCCGGAGCCAGTCCCTCATAACAATGGGCAAAGTATGCTCTGAACTAGTTGCCAGCCAATCGCAGAGACAAACAACCATTCACATACAGACACACACACACACACACTTGGATAAAAACAATTTGGCTATCATGCATGAATCATGCTCAACATATTTTTAATTGAATTTAATTGTCAAATCCATTGAAAACCCCCAAAACAGTGGTCTAGAAACAAGTGGGAATTAATAGTCAAGTAAATCGAAAACAAATGTTGTCGGAAATCTACTTAGTAAGAAAAACCTTATTGAGTCACATCATCTAAAGCATTTATCACTAATTTGATTCTTGACTAATACGGAGGGACCGGGTTCTGAGAGGGCACGTGGCATTCACTTACGTCATGACCCGTCACAAGAGGGCTGGGTATTCCTGGCCCCCGGGGGGTCACAAGTTCCCACGGGGCCATCACGTGATCTCATTCCACACTTTGATCCGCAATGAGGATAAGGGAGTAGCTCTGGCTAGCCTGTAGTTTGTACTGGAGTGAGGATAGTGTGCGTTTGTAGCTCTTAGTGTGGAGATGAAGCTGAAATGTGAGGAGGTGAGTGTAGCATTGTTGTCATCTTTGTTGCTGTCAACGCTCACTTATATTGATTGACTTGCCATTTAAGTTTCACTCATGTTAACATCCCATTTCTTGCTGCTTAAACTTGCGCTTGGAATTTTCCAAAACGAAAAATCTCATCAGTGTATGTTTGCGAGGTGGAATGGTTACTTGGAGGCATGTTGAAAATTTGAATACATTGTGATGTTTGAGTTTTGTTTTGTTTTTAACCTTAAAATTAAAATTTGGTGTGAACTGAGAATGCTAGTTTTCAATAAATCCTTATTTTAGTATTTGTTGGAGTAGTCTTAGTTTTGATCAGGCGACCTATGAGACATTTGGAGACACATTCTCAATGGTGACAGCTTTTGCAAGGCAACAAGCATCTATGCCTGGCTCAGAATGTCTGAACTTTAAGTATTTTTTGCTGAACACCTGCTCTCTTGTAGGTGGCAGTCCCTCACTCTTCCCTCTTAACCCGTTTCCCCTTTCTGTTTCTTTCTGAGTTGTTTTCTACTCGCTAAACTTCCTCATTACCAGTGTTGCATTCTCATACTCAGACTGTTTAGTGTAGTAAGGAAGTCAATGTTTAAATGTTTTCACTTGAATTAAGACAAATCTTAGTTCAACTCTAACCCCTGTGGTAAATTCTTCCTTCAGGTGGCACCCTTGGATCTTCCCATGGCGGTGTACGACGAGAACATTGCCAAAAACCCCTTCTTTGTGGCCCTGGAGAAGCTCAGGCCGGAACTCTGTGACCAGGTGGCCCAGCTTCATGGCATCGTAAGACCTTCGTTCTATTCACACCCTGTAACCCCACAGATAATCCTTTTCAAATACTCTTTCTTGTCTTTTATTGGATTCATTCTTGCATTTGGATATTTACATGGGGCAGTGGTTAGTGTGTCGGCCTCACAGTGGGGGACCTGGATTCAAATCCAGGTCGGTCCACTTGTGTGGAGTTTGCATGTTTTCCCCAGGCCTGCAGGGGTTTTCTCCGGGTACTCTGGTTTCCTCCCACATTCCAAAGACTTGGATTATAGGCTGATTGGACACTCTAAATTGCACCTAGGTATGAGTGTGAGTGTAAATGGTTGACTGTCCACTCATAACCTGCGATTGGCTGGCCAACAATTCAGGGTGTCCCCCACCTTCGCCCCAAACTCAGCTGGGATAGGCTCCAGCACCCCCTGTTACCCTTGTGAGAATAAGTGGTTCAGAAAATGAATGAATGTACATGCATATTTCACCAGTACTGATCACCCACATACGAAGGGTGTTTGGTCCATGTTGCAAATATCTAATGATCCTTACATGCTGCCAATTTTGCCCTCTATCATCAATCTGGTGAGGATACTTTCCATTTTTATGGTCATCTCCCTGGTCAGGTACTCTGGGCACCTCTCACCTGATTGATCGAGGCCCCAAAGACATCATTGGACCTGCTGGAGACATTGTGACTTTTGGTAGGCCTAGGAAATGCCTTAGAACCCTAAAAATAGAAAAGACAGGGAAGCCTAGGATTTCCTGCTTAAGTCACGACCCCGCGAGGATGAAAATGAGTGGACAGATGGACATAAATCATGAAAAAAATATATTATCAGTACCATCTGCCAACTAAAACTTCCCATGAGCAAAGATACTCAGCCCATGTTGTTATGTTGTTCCGCGTGTCCTTAATGCTTCAATGTTTATGATTTCCGGGACAGTTTAGCTGATGTCAGGCTCTGTTACTCATTGACAATTCCCATTTTCACTTTGAAGAATTGAGCTCAGCCAGCTGTCCACTTGTGTAAACAAATGAAATTATCTCCAGTCAAGTTGCGATAAGATCCAAAAGTCACTCGGATGTAATGAGCCAAGTTTGTGGCACTTGAAAGAACAAGTCGGCATAACTACAAAGCCATCCTGTGACCCAAGAAGATACCAGTTTAGATCTTAGCACGGCGGATATCTTGTTATTTCACAGTGAAATACTTCCTTGAAAAAGTAATTACCACACACATTGAATTTCACTAAGTGTGTTAATCGATTGCCACAAAGAACATAAAAAATTATCGCTGTCATCTGACTGACACAGGTGATACGTATATCTGTCTGGCTCTAAAATGTGAGCTTCTTTCTGACATTCAGTTCTTTTTCAAGAATACATTAAATTTTTGGTTTAATTGGCAGATCAGTCTCACAGTTCTGAGATCGATAGTTCAACCTCAGATCCAGATATTCTGATAATCAATTACTGGAATAATTAAATGTTAATAATGCTTGTATCTATTTTTGTATGAACAATTTCAATGTTGGGTTATGAGAAAAACTCTAAATAATATTCTCTATAACTATTGGGCATGTCATGCATGCAAGTTGATTTACCCCAAGAACAAAATTCTAGTAAGTAAATATAATATGGCCTAGTGGACGAATGGTTAGCGCATTGTCTCACTATTCTGTGGTGGAGGGTTCAATCCCAGGTCTGGACCTCCCTTTGTGGAGTTTCCTTGTTTTCCCCGGTGGGTTTTCTCCAGGAATTCCGGCTTCTTCCAACATCCCAAAAACATGCAGGGTAGGCTGGATGAACACTTCAAATTGCCCCTAGGTATGAGTGTAAGCATGAATGAATGGTTGTCCGTCTCCTTGTGCCTTAGGATGGTTGGCCACCAATTCAGGTAGTCCCCCACCTGGTGCCAATTGTTTGCAGGTATAGCCTACAGCACCCCCGTGACACTTGTGAAAATATTGTGGAAATATAACTGGATGAATTAGCTTCAAAACTAGCAGCTCACTGTTTTGACACACAGCCATTTGTGCAGGTACTGGTTCCATGCCGTGAAAGTCTCGACGGCTTCACTGTATCAGACCTTAATTTTGACCACTATGTGCTTCAGCCAGTAGAGGACGGATATCAGACTGCAGACGGAAAGGTTGGTATTTTTATTCTATTTAACTGGCTATGCAGTACGTCTAAGAATAAGTAAAATTATTCTGTATCCATTTAGTGTTACAATTTTTAGAGGAACTTTTAAGATCTTCAGCTGAAACCTAATATGTTTGTATTGCAGGACATTCAGATCCAAGACAGGCAGGTCCTGTTTGGGTCTGGCGTTTCGCCGCCGGTATCTGTTCCTATCCTGTTCGAAGAAACCTTTTACAATGCTAGGGAGCAGAGCTACAGCATCCTGTGCATATCCAGGCCTGTGGAAGCGGGCGATCAGAGCCCAGGAGAGATAGCAAGGTCATGGGGGACTGTGTACCATCTCAGGAGTGTAGATGAGGTTAAAGAATTCCTGGGCCGCCACACACACAAGCTGGATAAATTCATCGTCAACTTCTGTCAAGCCTTCAGGGAGCATGACAGGAAGGGACTGAGACACCACATAGTAGGACATTTTGTTACATTTTGTGTTGTTGTGTCGTGTGTGTGTGTAGCGAATTTTGAAAATCATCCAAATATTTTGGTTCGTAGATGCGCACAACTGGGTGTGTTTAGCCAACCTCAGTTACAGCGGTGATTTATGATAGAAATCCAGGCCGTCTGTATTACTTTTGCCTAATACTTGAATTGACTTCATAAAAAAGTAAGCTAGTTTGACCATCAAGCCCACCACTAACTAGTCTATAGCTCCTTCGTAAAATCTCAGTTTGATGAGACGGCCAATTTTACAACTGGATTGAAATCTCTATTCTTGACTAAGGTTTTTTTTTAATTTTCTATTATCACAAAACCCTTTTTTTATTAGAGGATACAGAAAGTAACTCAATTATTATACAATTTACACAATGTTGCCCTAAATACCTTTAAATTAAAGATTAAAATCTTCAGTTCAAGCACATCATGTTCATTTAGTTTTTTTAATCTAGTGTGGCGGTGTTTAAAAATAATTACATCCCATGAGAGAAGAAATGAAGAATTCATTTTATGCATAAGATGAGCTTATTCATGGTTAATCATCATCAGATTTCCTACATTGTGGAACGGAATGGGAATTTCTACCGGTAGATCACTAAGGTACTATTGGTAGATTGCCAAGCTTCAATTGGTAGATCGCTAAGCTTCAATTGGCAGATGTGTTGTTTATGTCACATAAAAGACAGGAAATATCACATGTTGGATATGTTCCGTGACTTGGCTGTCAGACTTGGATAACTTACTTAGTGTTTTTGATGTTAGGACTCCGTCCATGGCCTGTACACGCGGTGTCTTCAGTGTGTGCTGCGAGAAGCTCGATTGGTGAGTATCAGAACAAAAGTTCTCATGCTCCATCAACAATTACATTATGCTTTTGATTTCCAGTTTTAAAAATCATGTGAAGATTCATCATCATCATATGATAATTGTAATTGCTTGAGGATCATGTGGCTCTAACGAGGATCTGCAATAGATAAGGCAAGGCAAAATTATTTGTATAACACAATCCAATTACAAGACCTTTGGTGAACTTCGCCTCCTAAACATCCATCGACCAATCATATACCAAACAGACTATTGTTAATAATGAGTCATTGCCTCATTGGTTGATGTGGTGGTTTTTATCAAAAACTGCCATAAATCTTTCCAGAAGACGTCAATTAACGGTGCTTACCAACACAGTAAAAGCAGCAAGACACAATTAAACACAAATGATGAAAAACACAAGCCATGTATTGCGTATTTGTAAAGTAGGGTAAGCTGAGTACAGCAGTTAAGTGTTAAGGTTAGGTGAACACTGTAGTTAACAAGAGTTTTCAACCCTGACTTAATGGAGCTAACAGGTTAGGTATATTTCAAATCTCCAGGTAGTTTCTTCCAAGATGAAAAGCAAAATAACCACCTTATAACATAATATCGGTGTGACCTCACTCCGCTTGCTTCTTTTCTTGGAGCACATAACAAACATTTTCTCTGTGATTTTTTTTAAATGGTTCTTCATACTCAACGGGTAAAGTAAATGAAACCTGAGTTTAGTTCCATGGTCCGACATTCTTATATAGACCAACACCTAGGTGTTTCTTTTGAATCCTCTTTTGAGTCAAGCAGACAAAGCATTTGACTTGTTTGTTGTCATGATTCAGAATGTTTTTAGCAATGTTGTCATGATTCAGAATGTTTTTAGCAAGTTCTGATGGTTTGTTTTCATGACTTTGTAATATTTTTCTGACAATGTTTGAAGGATTCATTCTGACTTACCTTATTTAGAAGGTCCTGGCCAAACAGGAGCTTCAAATGAGTCTTCTAAAACAAGCAGTGGAGGTAAAAATAAGAAAAATTGAAAATCTATTTGCTGGTGGATTTGCTGATTTATACTACTGTGTTTACTGCACGCCAGGTGTACGTCCATAACGGCATCCACCCTCTGATCTTCAACTTGGTGGGAACGCTTGAAGCCAGCCAGGTGGGCGGAGCATAATGTTTGCCGGGTGTTCCAAGTTAGAAACGAGACTTGATGTTCTCTCCAACAGGATGCTGCTTTCAACAAAATCACCAGGAGTCTTCACGAGCTGGAGCATAAAGACTTTGGAGTCAAAGCACACTTCAGGTAGCTGGAATTTATGAATGATCATACATGTCATGAAAACCAAATGTTTTATTCATACTACAAAACCAATCGAGATCATGGCCTTGCCATACATAAGAAATACAGGTGCTACGTTCATGTGTTTCAAGTATTTTAAACAAGTATAAAAGCCATCGAGTCCACCCGATGGTGCAGTGGTTCTTCCACCTGACTCCGGTGCGGGCAGTCTAGGTTCGATTCTCACTCGGTGGGATGTCATTTTGTCTGTTTCACTGCGCCCTGCGATTGGCTGGCAACAATCCAAGGTCACCTTTGGAATGTCTAGCCATCCTAATGTGAGAGCTCCAAACTCAAGCTTAAAGTACTTATTACACCAGCAAGTAATTCAATAGTTCAAGTATGGTGTGATTTTGTCCGAGTATGTGCTATGATATTTGCTAAATAGGCTCGATTGGTGAAGGCAGTTGAAGGGCAATGAAAACTCTTCCCTTTTTCTGCCATTTTAGCTTCAACTTGTCTCGTGCCAAACGGGAGCTGAGTCAACTCAACCAGCAAACATCGCCACTCCTCAAGTTGCTGTGCTTACGCAAAGTGGCCTTGACAGCCACGCTCACATCATCCTCCTCCTCCTCCTCCTCAGGTATAATGGCAGCAAACTCAAACACCATTGGAATCAAGACATTTGTAGCCATTCTCTCTGTTAATTACAGTAATACCTTGACATACGAGTGTCCCAACATGCGAGACATTTGAGATAAGGGGAAAATTCCGCGCAAATTTTTGCCTGGCCCGGAAACAGCTGAGATTGGCTATATAGGTACAAAATGGGTCAGCAGAAAATTATGCCTCCTTGTGATATCATTGACCTGGCAAAAAAGGGGGAGATTTATACAGTTCACAGAATGTATCTTTGTACTTAGGGAGACTAGATATACAATTGGGTACAAAGTCTCATTTCCCCTTTGGCATGTGAGTCCGGACTTAAGATTGCTCTGTGTGATCCGCGGGTTTAATTCAATCGTAAGCGCTCACAATGGAAGGTTTTGTTAAGTTGACAGTGGCACGACCCCGTGCTAATTTTTGTTTGTCCACTAGTCATTAACTTGTTGGTGGGCATAGAGATTGAGGTGTTTGGCGACATCGCGCTTAGCTAACTGTATTTGTGTGTGTTTTTAAAGGGTGTAAGGTTTTTTATATATCTTTGTTGTTGTTTGTGTGGCAGTTTTTGCTGTGTTTGTGGGTGAGGGGCACGCACATTTTGTGTATGTTTTGTTGTTGTGTGAGTTCATATTGTGGTGTTTGGTTGTTGTTTTTTGTTGTATGTCTTTATGTTTGAGCATGAAGAGGACTGGACCCACAAGGAGGGGGGTCTCGTGGACATAGATTGTGGTGCACTAAAGTAACCGTTTAATAACAGAAACTTTTTCATCTCATCTCATTTTCTTAACCTTTTCATCCTCATCGGGTGGGTGCTGGAGCCTATCCCAGCTCACTTTGGCCTAAAACAGTTTAATATTAAGTTAAACATTTTTTTTCATCAAGAATTTCTTCAATGAACATATTATTCTAGCATCAGACATACGTTTGTTATAGTTCATTTATTGAGATATCATTTAATGATGCTGTTTCTTTTTGTATAGCAGCAAGCATACATACGGTCTCTGCTGATGACCTGCTGTCAGTTATTCTGTATCTGCTGGTCAAGGTGGAAATTCCCAACTGGTGAGAAGGAAACATACCAAAGGAGGTCTTTATATACGCACGTGCATACTTATAAAATGTCAATTTGATGTGTGATATTTTGCAGGATGGCCAACCTGAGCTACATGAAGAATTTCTGCTTCAGTCAGTCAAGGAAAGATGAGCTCAGCTACTGTCTAAGTACCTTTGAGGCTGCCATTGAGTACATCAGCTTAGGAAAGCTGCACCACACGCTTTCCGTGTGTAGTACACGTAATCGCAAAACACACACACTTGCACTGTTGCCCAACCTTTTTTGAGCTACGGCACACTTTTTGCATTGAGGAAATCTCAAGGGACACCACCACCTGAAAATATTTTACCATAAAACTATGTCGCCTATATTAACAATAGTCATTCTCATCAAAGGAATTACATAAACCTCCAAAATTATTCCAAAATCCAATTTTTCTCACTGACCTAATGTCACCAAAAGTTGATCTCTGCGGACCCTGAACAACATCCAGTTTGTCAGATTGAAGATTGCTCATGTTTTTTTCCCTTCCAATTACAGAAGGGTCCCAATAATCTGCACACATGCTGAAAATGTGTCTGTACTGTATGTGTGTGTGTGTGTGTTCAGGGTTGTGGTGAAGGGAACAATGAGGTGAAAATGAATCTTGAGCTTGCGAGCGCCTCCACGCCGATCAGTCTTTTGTTTGAGGTAAGCAACAGAACCTTCTGACTCGATTGTGTTTCAATTGAGGTGCCCAAAACTCACGTGTGTGGAAATTGTTCAGCACATTTCGAAAGGAAACGAGGCTGAAGTGGCTCGTCTTCTAAGCGAAAGCGAGAGTGAAGAGGACATGCGCCTGTGTCACCCTCTGTGCTCCTGTGACCTCTGTGACCTCCAACAATCTGGGTCAGTACAACTTTGACCTGAAATATGAAATCTAAAAAATCTTTAAAGATTAAATACAGCGGAACAGTATTTTTGGCAGTTTTTATAGACTAGAGGTAGCTAGCATACTGTGTTATACTTAATTAAAATCATTGTCTGATTTAAAAAAATGTATGAAGTCAGGGCGGCTCAACGGCTCAGTGGGAGACCTGGGTTCAAATCCAGGTCGGTCTACCTGTGTGGAGTTTTTTACCACTTTGCTTTTTGTTGCAGGAAGCTGAACGACCTGTCTCTCGTTACGCCGTACTCCAGGGATCAGCGTGGGTACACGCCGCTACACGTTGCCGCCATCTGTGGTGAGGAACACAATATACGCCAAAGCTAATTAAATAACCATAAAAAAGATTGATTCCACATTTTTACTTTAGTAATAGGCTGTAGAATATAGATACATTTTGTGAAATCCTGGTTTGTCACCTCAAAAAATGCACAAATAGTGCTTTTTTTGTGGTTTGATTACATTTTGAATACAGTTTTATTTTCTAAAAAGTAACAATACATTGATCTGGATTGATATATAGTGATTGGTGAAGCAGCAATTCAATTGAATGAAATGCCAAATATCAATCAACATTGTCATCCTAGACATAATTGTATATAACCTTTTATAAAAACAGGTTTTAATATAAATGTCTTTTTTCTAAATAAAGAAATATCACACTACAAAACAGATAAAATAAATACAACACACTTTTTTGATTCTACACGTGTGTATTGGGTTTTTCAAGGTCAAGCACAGTTGATTGACTTGCTGGTATCCAAAGGAGCGCCAGTCAATGCCACGGATTACCACACGCTCACACCACTGCATCTGGCTTGTCAGAAAGGATACCAAGGAGTAACGGTCAGTACACACCCACAGTCATTTTGTGAGCTTCTGGAGCTAACCCTATAAAGGTGTTGTAACACAGGAGAAGAAAAGAACAACTGCAATTGATGGATTTTCTGTCACTGTCCATTTTGTGGCATTTCCAAAAAATATTATTATTACATTTCCAACGATTAATGGGATAATAGACTGGTAATCTGTTATTAAATGAATTCACAACACACATTTTATAAGGATTTGACCCTCAGCTTTTCTGCTCTCTATACGCTGACATTTTGCATCTTCTGTCTGACACAATTTCCTATTGAGTTATCTTTATAGCTGTGCTGGCAACAATGTCGCTTTTATTTGTTGTCACTCGCTGATCCTTATTTAGAAGTACAGTTGAACCTCAGGGTTGAAGGCTGTTAAGGCATGTGGAATAGAATAATGCTAATTTGAAAGAAGATAAACCCTACACATGACTGTCAACATATTTGAATTCATCTTTTCTGTGTGTGTGTGTGTAGCTCCTGCTTTTGCACTACAAGGCTGATGCCGATGCTCAGGACAACAATGGGAACACGCCACTGCATCTGGCGTGCATGTACGGACATGAGGATGTGAGTTGCACCCTTCCTCACCTGGCGACACCCAGACTCCACTAGTATTTCGATAAAACTCCACCGCCATTCGTAAAAAAGTGTCATATACAACAGTTTCGAATACATTTAGCAATTTATAAAAACTTCAACTTATTAACCTATTGTGTGCCAGCTGCGCAGCTGTTATTGGCCCCAATAGTATTATGGTAATAAGCATCTATTTTATAGTCATTACAAAGCTGCATAACACAACAAAACACAAGTATACGTTATATAGTGAAGCAGCAGGATGTTCAATTAAGTCATATGAAAATCTACATATTATGCTGACTTACTAACCCATTGGCAGGTTAGTTTATATTAGCAATGGTGTTGGATTGTAATGATAAACCTTAAAAGATGTTCTCCATGAAAACACAAAAAAGCAGCACATAAAAACAGCTTGTGAAAAAAAACTACACCGCCTATAAAAAGTCTACACACCCGTCCAGGTTTTTGTGATATAGTAATATGAGTCATGTGTTTGACAGTGTAGATGTTTTTTTTTCAGTGTGTGAAGGCTCTGGTCTACTATGACTTCCAAACGTGCTGCTTGGACCTGCGAAACGACAAAGGCGACACACCCTTGCACTTGGCGTCGCGCTGGGGGTATGAGTCCATTATCCAAGTTCTCCTGGAGAATGGTGCCAGTGTCCACATGGTCAACAACAGCGCGCACACACCTGCCCATTGCGCCCTGAATTCTAAGGTTAGTGTGTGTGGGGGTTCTTATGTTATGCAAATTCGACGTGTGACTCCATTTACTGAAATGTTAACTATTTACTTTTTATTCCACAAGATGCTTTCAAAGCAATAGTACTTTTCTGGGTAGTTTGTTGCAAAAAAATGTAAAAACTAGTTATACATTCCTGGATTTATTGTCATTCAAGCCATCAATATACCACAATTCTGACCTCCAAATACTTTAATTCATAATAACTAAAGTTAGGAATTAGTACGGTTCTCTGAATCCTGTATGACTATTACAAACGTAGTCCCAAGGAATCCCAGACACAAACTTTAGAGTGCATAGTCAAAGACCGAGCAAAAGCCAGTTGACAAAACCTGAGGAAAACCTGCCTGGTTCAAGGAGCAATTGATTGGTATACGAAGACCGATATCGACATGCAAAACCAACGCAATAGTCCAGTTGAGAAATCGCATAACCTTGAGAAATCAATTGAGGCCTCAACACACATGGAAATTATCCTGCTAAAGATAGATAAACAAACACTGTCAAGGTCTTAAGAGGGCAAAGCACACAACTTTGACAAGTATTCAAAAGGTTTACAGTAATGTAGATTTGCAAAAGCAAGTTTTTACATGCATGCCTCCCAATTTGTTTCTTTGTTTATGTAGGTGCTGAGTTTGTTTGGGTCATCACAGAAGAACCAGCCCGTCAGGAACAACAGCAGCAGCAGCTTTCGGGTCCGGGCGGCACATTCACCTTTAAGTCAGCATGGGTATTTTCGTGTTTTCTTGAGTGACGCCATATCTCGATCTTCCCCTCAGTCTTCCGCGCGAGTTTCTCCCCCGATGTCCGACCGCAGCAGTCGCCGGTCGTCCACATCGAGTGTTTCGTCATCCTCGCCAAGCTGTGAGCGACGACCTGAGGTTGCATTGGCAAGGCATCACCAGGTGAACCGGCGATTTCCAAGCACGTCGACAAAGCTGGTTTCCGTGATGACCTTGAATGATTGACAGGTGGACAAGCTGCTGCGGGCTGTGGCTGATGGAGATGTCGAAATGGTGACCATTCTACACTCTTACTGTCTGACAAGTTGTCTTTAACTTTGCCCCAACTTGAGAGGGTCTTTCAAACTCATGAACAACTCCAACACTTACTCCATTTTTAGATTATTGAAGTTTATTTGTGGTTAGAAAGTGATTAGGTTGAAAAGCTTAAAGAAACACATGACATTATATTAAGTTTACATTAATAAAACAGATCAAGGCATTGATTTGTTTACTAATTAACTACAAACAAACAGTAAACTAATAAAGTAAGTAGTAGGCATCTTAACTGATTGAATGAACCAAACAAACATTCACTTTGCTAAGGTTGATGAGTCATCTAAAGACAAGGATCACAAATGGTGTCTGAAATGATACAAAGTAAACATTAATACACTGAAGAGTGTCTTTGGGTTTTTTAGTTGTTTAGTTTGTCTTGTCAGTTGCTAAACTTGGTGACTTGCTCCTCTCTGGTAGGCTACCTTTGATTGTTCCACCTGAGCTCACATGCTGTCTGTGGGCAATATGTGGAAAGCTTTGTCTGATTGAGGTTTCTCTGCCCCCTGCGGGTTTGGTGGGGGCCCTTTTCCATTTCATTCCTGTCTCTGTTTGTTGTGTTTCCCTCTTTATTTCCCATTTTTATCACTTTATCGATCTTATTATATATCTTGACTTCTTGTTGGCTTTCTCTCGTTCCTTGTCGTCTCTCTTATCTCCTTTGTGTATGCTTCAGGTGCGTTACCTGTTGGAGTGGACAGACGAAGATGAGGTGGATGTCTTAGCCGAGGGCTCTCTGTGTCACCCTTTGTGTCAATGTGCAACATGTGCGCCAGCTCACAAGGTAATACATGTACAAAACTGAAAAAAAAAACACTTTCCAAATTTTGTTATATTTCTTCCATCTCACATTCTCTCGTCTCATCCCCAAGATTCTAACATTTTCATTGCAAAACAAAGTACAGTCTTAGCAAGATTTCAATGTTGATTAAACAGTTGTCGCTTACTTCACGATAATTAGAAATTATGGGAGTGCATTGAAGCCACATCAGAAATCAAAACTTCAGTGTTTTTTTTTTTTTACCTGTAGTAGCGCCTCAAAAATGACTCATTGTTCACTTGAAATAGTTTTTTTAATGTAAGCTCATTCCTCAATATTTCAGGAATTTAAGAAAGTTGTTTTAGAAAAGCCACTTAAGTCACGAAAGACGCACAGCAATATTAGGGTAGGATATGACAATATGTACCTACATCTTTGTGTCCAAAATTATGAGAACAAAGTCAATAGCAATGTGCAGGCTTCACAGACATTGCAGAAGAGTAGTAGTCAGAATTACTTAGGTAAGACACTCCATGCTGACTCGATGACAAAATTGTGTTTTTCCAAAATGTAAGATTTCAATGTATTTTTACCTGCTCTGCAGATGTTTCAAGCAAAAGTGTATATATGTGTATTTTTTGTGTTTATTTATTTGTATTTTTCCACAGTTGCATGCAGTCCCGTGTGGCGCGTTGTGTGTGAAGAGCGCTAATGTGGACGGCGTCAGCCCTCTCCATGTGTCATGCACGTATGGTCACCTAGAACTGACGTCGCTCTTTATCCGCCACGGCGCCGATGTCAACGCACGCACTGACCACAAAGCTACACCCCTTCACCTGGCCAGTCAATACAACCACCTGCAGGTAGGCGTGGCCTCTACGGAAGCTCGGCGACCATCAGCACTGATATGCGGGTGTGTATATTCAGGTGGTGACGTTCCTACTGGAATGCAATGCCAAGATCAACAAAAAGGATCGGTACGGCAACACAGCGTTGATTGTGGCCTGTCTCCATGGCAACCTGGAGGCCGCCACAACACTCACACACGTGAGCATCGACTCTGAGACCGCAGATGGCGAAGATCTAGTTGTGTTAACGTTGTTTTTCTGTTCAGAGCGAGGCCTTGGTTAACGTGCGAAACCATCAAGGCAACTCGGCGCTGCACTGCGCGGTGCGGGCAGGTCACCACGCGCTAGTGGAGATGTTGCTGAGGGCCGGCGCATGCCCACACCTCAGGAACAAAAAACACAAGACGCCCCTAGAAACGGCATATCAACTGGGCGGGAAGGTCGGACGGACGAGCATCGCGTGCGTAACGTGTGGTTGCGACTAACTATCTCCCTTTTCGTTCAGAATGGGGAGCTTGTGAGATCGCTCCAGAAAGCATCAGGACTTTCCCCGGATGACGAGCCTATCAAACTCCTGTCTGTGCCCAAAGGCGCTCTTGGTAATGTTTCGGCCTTGAGACAACAAAATGTATTTATGTATGTATTTTTATATGAATACATGGAGATTTTTCACAATAAATTAAATATAATTATAAATTTACCAAATTGGAGGAAAAAAACTGAAAAAGACTATTTATTCGCCCCAATAACACCCTTAAGTTGATTTCCCTATTGTATTTAAATGTACTATAAAACATTAAACCTCTTAAAATAAATAAATTAGCTCTTAATTGTGTTTAAATTTGGCTGAATTTAGCTGCAGCACAGGCCTATTAAAAAGAAAAACATCTTTGTCCCTTTTTGTTGTCCTTATATCCATCTGTCTGCCTGCAGCTCACTCCTTTGTTCAATGTCTGAGGCTCAACGATCCCGTGCGACACAAATCGGCTGCCAGCAGGTCGTCTGTCCATCTTCAACTTCCCCCTCGTCGACAACCTCTTATCCAGCAGGATTGTTAAGTGCCTCCACATGTGTTTTTCTTCAGGATTCGGCAAATGAAGAAAACGTCCTGCAGTCCAACTCGGCGAGCAGCTGCACCTGAGCAGGTTGGTCTCCCATTCCTGTTAATGACACGTAGTATAAATGGACAAACAACACCTAGGCGGCACATTAGGGTCTCAACATGAATTACCCATAGAAAAGTACCTCAATATGGCTTTTATTGCATGGGAGCAAATTAAATAGAAAAGCTGTTTTACTATTTCTACTTAGGCTGTCCTTAGTGTAGAGTAAAGAAGGAATCTACATTATGCTTTTTTTTTTTTAATCAAGGAGAAACATCTGTGTAGTAATCGGTATTGGAACTAATGCCGTTACATAACAAACTACTAACAAAACGCCTCACATTTATCACTATAACGGCCATATAGTTTTTTTGTACGAACATTACCCGCATTACTTAGAAATGAAACGTCTTCATCTCTACTTATTACCGTTTTTATTCGAGTACAATGCGTACTCGTGTATAACGTGCACCCATAGTTTGTGGCTAAAAATTGGTATACATTTTTTTCCCACTTTTTCCTCAGCTGATACCAAGTATTGCACCAGTACTGGTAACTGGCAAATGTTGAACACGTATAGCCATGACAAAACATTTATTCACAACATATGGTACAGAAACCTGGTAAAACAAACTACCAGAATGAACCCAGTTCTGAAATGGAATTTACAATTTTAAATCCTTGAAGTCTATTTCATCATCATGATATTCAAACATTTTCAAAGTCTGATGCATCATTATCAGATTCAGCAAACAATTGATTCCATTCTTCTAACATTTCTCTGGAGCAACTTTATTTTAGCTATAAACTAGCCGAAGGCTATTTGGAGTGGGCTGGCCCTAAGCTTTCAAGCAAAGTTAAACATCTGCAATATTATAATTTTACTCAAGTAGTTTTCTTTTTTCTGTCAATAATTTGGTCTTGAATTTGAAGCTTTTGTCATCTTTTTTTTCTCATAAAATTACCTATTTTCCTTTTAATATGACACCTACGCGAATCACCCCCTCCGTGTTTTTGATTAATATTCATGAGAATCATTATCGTCATTGAGAGTTAAGAGTTGAGAAGTGCCAGATTTTTGACGTTGGGTCATTTGATTATCATAATTGGACTGCTTGCGACTTGAAGCATCCAAGTCCAATATATAACTGACCTTTGTTGACGCTTTGGTCCTCGATTTCTTTAATATGCAAGCTCATATGTCCTTATGTGTGTTTAAGCAAATGCAGCAGAGTCCAGAGTCGAGAAAGCACCAGTTCCGACGTGTCGGCACAGTGGATGCCATCGGCCCGTCCGCGGGTGATGACGGCACCCCGCCGCCAATACGGCGGGGCATTGCTCGCTGGCACACGCTGGATTTGGGAGAGGAAATGACGGAGCCCTCTCTTAACGTGTGCATGTGGACTAAGTGTTTTAATGAAGAGGAATCTGTACACGATAGTTGTGCAGCAATTTCGACGTCAGACGGACGGACATTGCACGCCACGTTGGCGGAGCGCTCGCAGGACGACGTCGCTCCGCGAAGCGCCGACGTTGGGGAGATACCAAAATGCTGCGATCCGCAACTCCTTCAGGACACGACCCTCACTTGTGACACGCCCCTTATAGGAGACACACCCATCTCCAGTGAAACATCTCATGACTGAGACCCTCCTCTAATCAAAGAGACCTTCAAATGTAAGTGAATATCTGCCTCATTTCACTTATTTAACATTTTTTTGTGTTCATACCCATCAAGTAAGTCCTTTTGTAGGCGGTACTGTCCAAACTGTTGACAATTTTCATATTTCTTGTAGGGGACAAACAAGGCATTTGTTTTCTTTGATAGACACACCCCAACAAACATTTCTCCCCTTGCAAAAAAATAAAAAGGTGTAAGTACAACAATTAAAAAAAAGCTTGCAAAAAGAAATGTACTAAGCCAAAAAAATAGATTTATTTTGACCATCCAAAAATCATATAGTTAACTTATTCGTTATCAGACCACAAACTACTGCCTCTTTTATCAACTTTTTCTGTATATCGTGCTTAATCTACAAATAAAAATCACCTTAATTGTCGCATGTTTTGGTTTACTTTGCAGATGTGACATTGGAATGAGACCTCAGGCCTCCAACCTAAACTGTATTAATTTTCCGAACCGCTTAGCATCGCAGGGGGTGCTCTAGCTGACTTTGGGCTCCAGCCGGGGGACCCCCTGAAATAGTGGCCAGCCAATCATAGGGCACAAGGACGACCATTCACGCTCACACTCGTACGTAGGGCCAATTTTGAGTGTTCAACCAGTCTAACCTGCATGTTTTTGGGATGTGGGGGGAAACTAGAGTACCTGGAGTAAAAACATGTAAGCTCCAGTACTTCCCTCATGTTTGCATGCTTCCTGTTCTTGGGTTCCACTTTGCTTTGCAGCCAAAGGCAATGATGACAAAAATGAAGAAGACCGCCAAAGATGTATTTTTCCTTGACGTACCTTCATGTACTTTTGAGTTTTCTTATATTACATATTGTAGATGCACATGTCTAACATGAACAAAGTGTACCAGTAGCACCTTCCTGGCTGTAGTACTTTGTTGTTATCACGCTGGAGCAGCTGCAAGCCTCACCAGCATTCCCATGCGGTTAATAATTGTCCGCCGGGAAGTGGGTGCTCCTCATCAGTTGAAGATGAAGCGCCACGCTTTCGGCCACTTACTGTTGTCAGTGACCTTGATTGGGTTCCTGGGTGCCCAAGGAGGCCCGCTGGGCAACCCCCACCCCAACATGACGGACCAAGAGCTCTTCTGGGGCGCCGACCAGTACGACTTTGCGATGGTCCTGGCCGCAGCCGGGACGGACTGCGTCTGGCACTTCGCTCACCATGGAGAGAAGTTCTACCTCAACTTTGTGGTGAGATCATGCGAGCACGCTAGTAACCCTGAACCAGAATTGTTGTCATTACTAGGACATGATTCAACCCAAGGTCCATGTGTTTGTTTGTCGCTACTGTAGCTTGTGACAATGCGTATATATCGATATGTTATTGATGTATTGTTTCAAAAAAGGTGCTATCAAAATTGAACATTCATTCATTCGGCCCCTCTCAGTCTAAATGTATTGGTTGTCATGGGCATCATTTTTCAAGGTCGGACATTGAGTAAACAAAAGACTAATTCGTTTAAAAATATGTTGCTACATTAGAATGTTGCTGAATTTATTTCCAGAAATTACATCGTAAATGTGCTTGTAGTCTTAGAGGAAGATGTTTTGACATATTTTCCACGACAATGCAAAATCTGTTATTTTTCTATTTGGAAATGGCTAGTTTTACTCAAATAGCTGTATCATGGAACAACATAGATTGATTTTCTGATTTGTGGATCAATCATTGTTGAATTGCCGTCGTAGGGAGTTGATTGTAAGCCTTCTATCGCAAATTGTATCGGGAGGTTCCCACCCTTAGTATAACTGCTTTGTGCTTTGTGCGGTTTCAGGTGCAGTGGGTGACGGGTGTGGGACACGACCGCCACTTGTCGGTCACGGTCAACGCGCCCAGTGGCCTACTGGTTTCCACCGTCGACGACGCAGACGGACAAATTGAGCTGGACGTCAAAGAGACCGGTACGCTGCCCCACCTAGGTCGCACAAACACACCATTCAATATTTATACCGATTTTCTGAAGGAAAATAAAGGTTTTAATGTGTTTTGGTCAAATTAATGTGCTTATCTGTGTGGTTCAGGTTTCTACCAGATGTGTTTCAGTAACTTCCACAACCGTTTCGGCAACATGCAAGTTTCTCTCAGTTTTGGCGTTTACTATGACCACGCACCTCCAAAACAAGAAAAGGGAGACGAGAAGGTCGCCGCCATCAAGAAACTCAACGACACATTGAGCATCATCGAGGTTCGTCACTGCCAATCCAAATATGAGACATTACATTTTTGCTTTGCGTTTAAAAAGAATAAGAAATAAATGGATGAATGTGTAGTATTAATCTATTCAGGGACAGGGATCACCACATTGGAATTCTATTGAAAAGTTGATACACAATTTTGGACATTAAAAAACAAAAAATAATTGCTAATGTTTTCCACATTAGCAATTATTTTACTACTTTTAATAATATTTAATTATATTCAAAAAGAAGTGGATGAATTGATGGCGATAGATGTCCAATTCATTGGGAAGACTGACTGTGAATGCTTGTGCTTGACGTCCGATCCATTTTGACCGAATTCCCAGTCATAATGGATAGGATATCTAGTGTTGTCAGTAGTAGCCAGTGAGTGCAAAAGAGAAAGGGATATGTCATGATTTGGGCATTAAGAGGATAATATTTTGCTCCATTTAGCCGTTTCTTCCATTGTATTTGTAACATTGTGCCAACTCATTTACAAAATGGTAAAAAATTCAAGTGGACTGACTGTGTGAAATGCATATGCATATTTGTACAATTAGTATTCACAAGTTCTCATCTGGATTTGTGTCTTTACATCTATCAAATCTAGGACACGTAAGAAAATGACTGCCTAATTCGAGGAAGAAAATACAAACGAATTGGCGCAATGCCAATCCCTATTTCCAAATTTTTGAGAGCATTTCACCATTTGATAACACTAGTTGACTTCAAATATCGATATCTGAGTGACTCCAAACTGTTTTAACGTTTGCTTGCAGGCATCGTCGCTGCGCGTGGAGAACGCCGTTTTTCACATGTTCCGCCACTACAACTCGGGGCGCATGCGGCACGGTGCCGACGAGTTTCTGTTGGTGTCCAGTCAACGCCGTGTCAATTGCTGCTCTGTCGCTCTCAGCGGTCTGGTGGTGCTAGCGGGTTATTTGCAGCTACGCTTTCTCCAGAGCCTCTTTGGCCCCAAAGCTGAGAGCTGTTGATTTTCTCACTTGCTCTTTAACTTTTTTTGCTCAACGGCCCCGTCATTTAATACTCCTTACTCACAACATGCCTGTAAATCGAATAATTTTCTGCGTGATAGCGACAACTAAAAAAAAAAAAGGCCCCCCAAAAAATTGTAGAAATCTCATTCTGGAAAACAATATTGTTTCCAACTTCCAATAAATTTTAAATATTATTACGCTTACATATTCCCAGATTTTACAAGAAAGCGATATATTTTTCACCTATAGATTATATCACAAATTGAGCCCACCCTACTCAATTAAAAAGTCAAATTACAATCTCCCGTTCAAAATAACATGTTTACCTTATATACACCTCTATGTATTTTTTTTCTATAAAAAACGGAAAAAAAAGTCATCAGTGAGATATATTGGGGTGAAATCTGTTTTTTTAAGATGGGAGATGTAGTTCTTGGACAAAGTTTAAACTCATTCATTCATTCTCTGAACTGCTTATCCTCACAAGAGTCGTCGGGTGTGCTGGAGTCTATCCCAGCTACCTATGGGCACGGGGCGGGGGACACCCTGAATTGGTGGCCACTGGACAGCCAATCGCAGCGCACGAGGAGACGCATATCCATTCACGCTCACACGTGTGTTCAAACAGCTTGCCATGCATGTTTTTGGGATGAGGGAGGAAACCTGGAGAAAACCCACGCAAACCCAGGGAAAACATGCAAACTCTACAACGTGAGGAACCACCAGGGATCAACTCACATTTTTAAGACAGCGTTGCCCTTGTAGAGAATTTCAGCTTTGGCTGTTAACATGTTCTGGCTTGCTCAGACCTGAAAGACACAATAATTCAGCAATTGGTTAATTAGCCTTGTTTAGCTTTAAAGATCAATCCATAATGACCCATGCCATGCCACTAGGTTTCAATACGATCACTCCAAGAATGATGGAGGACAAAGACCTTCAAGTACTGGGCTTGAATCCAGGTCGGTCCACCTATGTGGAATTATGGAGATATGACTTTGAGCGTGAATGGTTGTCTGTCTCTTTGTGACCTGCGATTGGTTGCCCACCAATTCAGGGTGTCCCCCCCCCCCCCCCCACCTCGAACCCCAGCTAGGATAGGCTCCAGCAGACCTTGTGAGGATAAATGTGTTCAGAAAATGAATGACGGAATATTCAACTCCTTAGTCATCTGATGGGAGGAGAAACTGGTTTGCTCAGTGGTAGCTTGAACCGCACTTGGTATGGGGAAATGGAACAGAGCAGAAAATGCGGCACATTTCAAGCTATTCAATAGCTATGTTTTGCAAGGTTCTTACAATAGAATGCGGATGTAGACATGGAAATATACCGTGTCAAAACACGTGTTTAATTTTCCAATTTGTTGTTGTGTATTTTCATTTCACTGTTACACTCTTTTTGGTGTGAAGAAATTTCCCATTAGTACGTGGCAGGTTTCATTTTTATCATTATTATTGAACAATTTGACTTTAATTTGAATCAGATTGACACTTTAATTGGCATGCTTTTTCCAAAATCAAAGTTAAGTTTTTTTTCCTCCACAGCTTATATATAGATATTAGATATATAGTTATATAGATATATAAATATATATATATATATATATATATAGATAAAGAAACACTTTTGGATTCTGCACCCCCAAAAAAAGAACTTCAACAGTTACATAAGACTCTTAACCCACCAAAATTTAAAATTTGCTTTCACTTTAGTTTGACGCAGATAGGGTTGGGACTTTTTAGTAAGCTGTGCCAAGAACTCATTCACACAGAAGACTCCAATAAGTGTTGACTACTACAAGAACAAGGTGAAAATTATTTGTTATTATTGACTTTATTTTGTTTTATTTCGGGGCCTTGATGTTTGATTGATTCGGTTAGCTCATCTAAGGGTTTAAAACTTTTTGTGTAATAAATAATGACTACCATAAATGTTTTGCTAGAGCCGAACTTACCAGTTTGCCAAGCTACAATAATTTTTTTCCGATGTCTTATCTGTCTTAATTTAACTTAAAAGCATTTGATACGACTGACCACCTTTTCAGAGGCATAGAAAGATACAATTTCAAATTGTTTTTGTATATATGTATGTGTGTATGTATGTGTGTATGTATGTGTATATATATATATACATATATATATATATATATATATATATATATATATATATATATATATATATATATATATATATATATATATATATATATATATATATATATATATATATATATATATATATATATATATATATATATATATATATATATATATATATATATATATATATATATATATATATATATATATATATATATATATATATATATATATATATATATATATATATATATATATATATATATATATATATATATATATATATATATATATATATATATATATATATAAATAATGTGTGTGTTTGTGTGTATATGTATGTTCGACGAGATAACTCTTAAATTAACAAGAAAAAGTAAAACTTATTATCTTAAAATTATATTTTTGTTTTTTTACTTCTGTACTGTACAAGCAGGTAAAAAGAACAAAAAACAGCTCACTCCCTAGGCGACGCCCTTACGGAATTATTTTATTTACAGCAAATACTTTGCAGTAAAACATTTATGGGTTAGGATTTAAATTTGTTGCAATGGGAGGGTAATACAAGAAAGGCAATTTTACCCACGCAATGAATTGAAATTGTAAGTAAACATGTGGCTCTGATATGTTATAAAAATATTTGTATTATTATCAATCTTTATTTGTGACAAGTGAATTGATTTGATTGGCAGGTGAACATCAACATGGCTGACGTGAGTATCAATGCATTTTTCATGACACGCTTGGGTGTATTTGTTTCAAGCATTTGTGTTTAATGGAGTGGCGCAAAAATCAACATTTCCTGCTGTTAGATCCATAAATATCCAATTGACTTAATCTGGTGTCTTTCATGAGTCATGTTTGTCTTTGAGATTCAAAGGATTTATGTGAAGTGTTAAGTATTTGTGCAATTGTTGTGTTTCAGCTGGCCTTCACAACTATCGAGACTATCCTCACCTTATGCATAGAGGTGTACAAAATGGTAAATACGGCAAAATCCAACAAGGACAAGTGTCAGAAAGTGGGTGAACGTGTGTGCACTTTGGAGAAAATGGTGCAGAGCCTCGAGAAGCGGCCTGAAAACATCTCATCTGACATCAAGGTTGCCCTGGAGAAATTTCATCAAAGTCTGTTGCAGGCCATAGAGTTCATGAGCCACTTTTCCAAAACCAAGAAGATTGTCAGCTTCTTGAAATCCAGTTCTCACGAGTCGACATTCCAAGAAATCAACCAGAAGCTCACAGAGAACATCCAGCTGCTCTCCCTGGCGCTGCAGATCGACCAAGGCAACACCATAAATGACGGCCTGAGGGCCATGGCAGCCCAACACAGAGCAAAAGATTGTGACCACCCCATGCCTCTCCAATACCCAAAGGTGCCGTTAAAATATGGATGGAGGAGCCATTCTTTCGACGCTCCTATTCACAGTTCCAATCCCGCTTCGTTGGAAAGAGCAAATACAGTTGAGACTGACGAACCTCTTTCCAGTTTGAATCTGGACCGCCAATCGTCATTTGACATGTACACTGCTGACAATTCACCAATCACTGCAATGACCCCAACTTCCATGTCAACAGTCACTGCAATGACCCCAACTTCCATGTCAACAGTCACTGCAATGACCCCAACTTCCATGTCAACAGTCACTGCAATGACCCCAACTTCCATGTCAACAGTCACTGCAATGACCCCAACTTCCGTGTCAACAGTCACTCCAATGAACCCAACTCCCATGTTTCCAGTAACTCCAATGAACCCAACTTCCATGTTTCCAGTCACTCCAATGAACCCAACTCCCATGTCACCTGTCACCGCAATGAACGCAAGTCCCATGTCACCTGTCACTGCAATGAACCCAAGTCCCATGTCACCTGTCACTGCAATGAACCCAAGTCCCATGTCACCTGTCACTGCAATGAACCCAAGTCCCATGTCACCTGTCACTGCAATGAACCCAAGTCCCATGTCACCTGTCACTGCAATGAACCCAAGTCCCATGTTTCCAGTCCCTGCAATGAACCCAAGTCCCATGTTTTCAGTCCCTGCAATGACCCCAACTCCCGTGTCACCTGTCAATCTGTATTCCTACGCCGTGAACTCCCCTCGCCCTATGATGGTCATCAGACCTCCGCCTGTGCTCTACCGGCCCCCCTTGACTGTGACCTCCACCGTGATCAGCAACAACGGCCAATACCCCAGAGCCGCCTTGAAACATGTGAGACTTGTTAGTATGGTGCCACCAGCAGTTTTCCAGCAGAACGGTGTCACGGGAAACGCCATCATTAGGAATATTTATCATTGATCAAGACCCTCTTTGTTATTCACCAAGACAAGGTCGGGGGTTGTTTTAGGTCATATAAAGACTCCTTAGACATTTTGCCAGACAGCTGGAACTCGAGTTATAGGGACTAGAACCCTGATTGATTCGAGTGGCAAATTTTATGATTGCTGGACTCAAACCAGAAGAAGAAAAATTTCAACTTGGACCCTCTTTTGCCTTGTTTGCTTAAGTAAGCTTTATATATAGTGAATAGAAGAAAGCACTTCAAATTGGATACACTCATCAACTATGGATCTTATGCCCTCAAACAAAAGAGCAGCTCCTCGTTCAGCCTTTCTTGAAACATCACTGACATAGATCATAATGTCAATTTTTGCAATGAACAGAAAATGTTCTGCCCAATTAAGCAAGTCTATGTAATTTTCCAAGCACGTTGATAAAGAATGCCTGCTTTTGAGTGCAAGAGTTGCTGCTTCAGTTTGTTACATTTTTTCATGCTGAGCACAGTATTGAAGTAGCCCTGTCAGAGATTATATAAAAAAAAAATTGAGCAATGAAACAATGTTGTAAGGGCGTTTTTAGGCCAGTCCCCCGTGTTACACCAAAATGGAGAATATCGGACATTTATACCATTCTCAAACCACTTTAGTAGCCATTAGTCACCAACAGTTCTGCAGCCATATAAGGTACTGCCAACCCACTAGAGTTCAGGGCTTTCCTATGGGTATTTTTGAGAGTGGGTATTCATCACCTGGAATCGAACTACTGACCATTTGGTCCTGTGACAATTTTATTTTATTTTTTTCCCCCGAAAAAAATCTGTGATGTAGTGAAGCCTTGAAAGTTGAAGCCTCGATATTCAAGGGATTACTGTATTCCCAATCTTCTCAGATCTACATTTTACCTAATTAATTAATTAATTAATTAATCATTTTCTGAACCACTTTATCTTCACTAGGGATGCAGGGGTGCTGGAACCTATCCCATACCTGTCAACCTCTGCCATTAACTGTCCTTATAAACGATTATGATTCCCCGTACAAACCCCCCAAAAAACGTACAAACACCGTACGACGCATGTTTACTCGCAATTACTCGTTTCTTACTATGTGGCTCCTCCATGCTTGCTTCCACGATATTTACACGACGCGAAAAAACATTACGTCACCTAGTGCTTTGACCAATTGGATGTGACCATTACGAATGTTTTTATTTTAATTTTAAAAAATTCTAAACCATAAATAGCAAATAGAAATGTTCGCAAAACTTTTTATATTATAAATATATGGATTTTTCGAATTTTCATGAACGAGCCAATTCACGTGGAGCTGTGGCTGTGACGTAACGTTAAACGGGTCAGGAAGTGAGTCACGAAGGGCGCGAGATCTCGATTGAAGACTTTAGTTCCATATCAACCATCTAGTCATGTAGTATTCTTAACAGTTCTTAGCTACGGAGCATTCTGGAAGGTAAGCTTTGGGTACACGGTACCCGAGGGTCGCTGGTAAAATGCAGCACTTGCCTTATGGCTAGTGACTATCAATCACGCTCTTGCTAGCATAACAGTAGTTAGCAGCTACTTGTTAGCACGTAGGTCTACCGACTAATACAACGAATTTACAACGCTTTAATACCAGCAACTGTTAGCTCTTAACGTAACGATTGTTGGCAATGTTCTTAATTGGCGGTTTGTATCCACAAAAAACAAACAGCTGTAAAATCATTGTGTAGTGACATAAATATGGAAACACTTATTTCTGTGGAGTTTTTGGGGCATGGATGCCGTGTTTTTTTGCGCTAGAGCAATGTGCCAATCTCACTGGCAACATATATAAAATTCAGCATCATTTCCTCTACTCATACTCTACACAGCTGGACGGACCAGGACTTGAACCCAGGTCCCCCACTGTGAGGCCGACGCGCTAACCACTCATCGCTTTGCAGCCTTAAAATTCAAAAATTAAAGCATACATTTAAAACCCTTATCTTTTTCACCTGAATCTCTGAACATTTTGTGAGCGAGTCTGGTTTACGGTCACATGATCGGGGACATTCCTAGTATTGTTTTTTCCCTTGATGTGTATTTCACCATGTGCTATACGGCTGACATAATTCTTTCAGCAGATGGATGTCATGGAGGTGGACCAGAGCGCATCTGTCCCTGCTGCCAACACCGCCATCATCCTCTCCGACTCGGGCAGCAGCACTGAAGTTGATGAGGATGATGAAAATGGCCGTGGCGAAGGAGGTCCACAGGTGTCATATCTGCCTAGAGTTCCTACCACTTGGGCCTTCAGTCGAAGGAGGGAGGGCCAGGCAGAGGCTACCACACAGTCATTGGCCGTGCGCAGACGCGTCAGGTGAATTGAATCTTTATTTGCTCCAGTGTTTATCAGCCTTCTTCTAAAACCTTAGAAGTTTTCAGCATCTTCAGTCCTACCTCTACTAACAAAATTAATTGGTTATAGAACTTGTTTCATAACTTGGATTTTTTTTGTAAGTAGAGCAGGACTTAGTATGTAAATTGTCTAATTCGTCGTACGGTCTTTAAAAAAAAAACAACTAAACCTTTCACACAGGAGGTTCCAAAAAATATCTATTTGTCTAAAATGGTTTTCCTTATCTTTTTTCTTTTAGACAGGGATTCAGGGTGCATTACTCAAGCCAGGATGCCACAAACTCTAGAGCCTCTACCGATTTCCTGCTGCGGGTTCCAGCTGCCGTCTCCAATGCCTCTGTTGGTCCCGACCTGCCTTCCAGCGGATCGGAGGGCAGCGATTCAGAAGAGGAAGAGCGAGGTGTGGTGGAGCCCGGCACAATCCACAATGTCCAAACCACCTCGCCACATCACTCCCAACGCGAAAGCTCTGACGAATACCCACAAGCCCAGCAAGATGCCCCTGCCCCTCCTCGTAAGTGGGAAATTTTGATTGTAATTTTGTGTCAACCTATTGAATTAAATTCTGCTTTTAGCTGCAGATGTTCACAAAGAAGAAGAAAATCTAGAAAATGGACATCCTGGCATGCAAGTAACAAACATTTTTTCCTCCCCGTCTTAAATTAAGACAGCGGGCTATAGCATTCTGAGCAAATCTGGATCCGATTTTTTTTTTTTTCTTCCCAGTATTGACTATTCCAGTTTTTGCTTTCAGCCACCGCCTACACCAGCTCCTCAAAGTGAAGACAGCGAGGGTGATACGTGTAGCATTTGCCTCGAGGCTTGGACATCAGCGGGCAACCATCGGATCGTTGCCCTGCGCTGTGGACATCTTTTTGGACTCCTCTGCATCCAGAAGTGGCTGGCATCTCAGCGGTCTGCTGCCAAATGTCCGCAGGTCAGTAAACCCATCATGAATGCTCCTTTGAAAGTTATATTTTATAGCTCTCTTTGTGTCTTTTTCTTCTTTTTTGTTTTCAATCTTTGCCCTGTTTAAGTGGTTTCCCTGTCAGAATCTGTAAAATTGAATTGAATACTTGTGTCATCATTTTACAAGTATAATGAGAGTTAGAACTTTCACCATGTGAAAGTGCACAGATAATAAAAAACAGAGAGATAAATAAATAACTAGTAGTAAATTTAAATAAGTATTCCAAGTGAGTTCACCGTAGCGGCCTTGTTCTGTCTGAAGTCCAGTTACATGGTTTTGGAGATGTTCAGTGCCAAGTTGTTGAGAGCGCAGCACTCGCTGAGTCTATGGACTATGCAAAAAAACAATCAAAAACATCGATAATCAATATATAGCAATGATAAATAAATAATCAATATATAACACTGATAAATACATAATCAATATATATAGCAATGATAAAAAAAATCAATATATATAGCAATGATAAAAAAAACAATATACATAGCAATGATAAATAAATAATATCTAGCAGTGATAAATAAATAATCAATATATATCAATGATAAATAAATAATCTATATATATAATCAATATGTAGTAATGATAAATAATCCATAAATAAGTGGTCTACATAATACATAAGCAGTAGTCAGCATGGGTAAGTTGTACAAAGTGACTAAAGTAGCTCGCAATAAGTCTTGATTTGGTCTTAGGTGCAGAACTCGAGTTACATATGATGACGGGTCTTGGGAAGAAACTGAAAACTAATCGGTCTCGTTGCCGTTATGGACAAAGAACCATGGCGAAAGTGCCAACTTATACAAATGGGGTTCCAAAGATATGGTTCTCCTAATCCAAAGACTTACTATATAATGCATATCACGATTATTAATCCACAATTCAATGCACAAAACAATTTCTTTCATGAGAAAAATATTTGACTTAAATTCCATCAATACTAACATTTTATGGGACACAAATTTTACATAAATAAAAACACAGATTTTACAGTACAATTTCCCCTCTTTGTAAAACATGAATGAATGGACCACTGTCCCTGAAAATGCCTCCAAAAATAGCTCTTTTCAACATTAAACGTGTTTTGCTGATTTCAAACTACAATTCATCTCCTTTTGTCTCTTGCAGTGCAACAAGAAGGCAAAGCGCTCCGACATATTGCTACTATACGCCCCCAAGCTCAGAGTCATTGACAATAGCGAAGAAGAGAGCCTGAGAAGGTGAAAAGCTATACCCACTGCTTCCCTATTCTTCATTTTACTCAACCCACATATGTTTCCATAGGTCTCTGGAGGCTGAGCAGTCAATGAGGAGGAAGGCCGAGATAGAATCGAATCGGTACAAACTCAAACTTGAGGTGATCACGAACAAGTACAGTCAAGCACAACAGGAGCTGAAGGTATCCACCGCTGTTTACAGAGTACAAGCTGTCATCCATGGACAACTGACAGTGGTTCACTTTTTATCCTCAGGCGATCAGAGCTCAGATGAGTCAAGCGGGCAGCAGTTCTGCCAATACCGCATCCTCATCTTTGTCAACGCAACTTACCTGTCCAAGTTCCAACCTGGTGGCGCCGTACACCTTCCACGACGCAATAGTGCTTTCCAATATTGGAGGCTGTCGAGTTTTAGCACATTGTGAATCGCTCAACTGTTTGGTGGCTTCGCAGCCTTCTCCTCGCCCAACGCTCCTGCCCGGTGAGACTTTGTTGCCCTGTTCCTCATTTTCATCACCTCCTGTATATTTGGCTCCCATTCTTTTTATTTTCTGAAAGCGGCTGTCAGCAACTAATATTTGTGTACCCTTCTCATATATGCTTCTTCTTCTCGATGCTTATTGTCCTTTCTTACTATTTTATTTGCTCTTTTTTTTATTTCTTCATCCTCTTCCACTAAAACTACTTTCTCAGCTTCTTCTCCTTCTACTCTTGCTCTTTGTGAATTATGAATGTGTCTCTGTGCGCCTTAGGCTGGGGTGTCAAGAAGGTGAACCTGGCCCATATCAGGTCCAGTCAGTACATTCCCATCCACAGCGATCAGGTGAGAGGGCTGTGCTTCAGTCGGCAAAATGCTGGAATGCTGCTTTCGGCATCCCTGGACAAGACGCTCAAACTCACAAGGTAACCTGCACTTTGGCGGCCTCTAGTGCCTGTATCTTATGAATTTTCTTCATCTGTGTTTGCAGCCTCGAGGGCAATTCGGTGATTCAAACATATAATGCTGGTAAACCAGTTTGGAGTTGTTGCTGGTGCTTGGACAACACAAATTTTGTTTATGCTGGTCTCAACAACGGCTCCATTCTGCTCTATGACCTCAGACACACCAGCACCCACGTGCAAGAGCTGCAGCCACTACGGTCCAGGTAACCACCACTTCTCAATGTCATACATGTGCGGCCCCATTGAATCGTGTTGTTGAGGCATTGTGTCACATGGTACCTTACTTCTACCCACATAAATACGCACTAAACGACTACAACAACGCTACTCACAGTGCCCAATTAATTTTTGCATGTCTTAAAAAATATCCTATCTTTTGGGTGTTTTGCTCAAACGTTCATACTAAATTGGTACACTTTTATACATTTTCAAGGGATTCAGGGGTTGTATTGGGGAACTTATAACAGTTGGACCAAGTTACTTCATTTATACTTATAAAATGCATCTCTAGTTACAAAACCACTTCTGGAACGAATTAATTTCTTAGTTGGAGGGCCCACTGTATATTTTGTATTTGATTCTATTACACAACTGTTTATGCTGTCAATTGGATTTTGAACTTCTTAAACACGGTTTTAAAAAAAAAAGCCATTAACGTTGCCAACTTAAAGGTTTAAGTAAAACTAAACTAAACTGTGAAACTGTCCTTTCACTTGTTTCAGGACTCCTGTGGCGTCGCTATGCTACATCCCTCGCACGGCATCCAGCAGCTTCCCGTGTGGCGGGCTTATTGCCGGCACGCTGGAGGGTGGCTATTTCTGGGAGCAGCTTGGGGATAACACGTACAAACCGCACATCCTGCCGCTCGAGGTCGGAAGCTGCACCGGCATCCAGGTGGAGACAGAGAGCCGCCATTGCCTGGTCACGTACCGAGCCGGTGAGGATTGGCCATGTTGTAAAGCACATTTTTATCTGTAAAGAAATAGTTCATTATTATTATTATTTTAAATCCACAAATCACCTATCAAGGACACTGGGAATCAATACCTTGTGCTTTCCATACTTGACTTTTTACTGAGTTCTAGACCCTACCCAATAGTATAATTCACTTCTATTTCTAACTATTTATAGTTGTGAACACGGTCATGAAACAAATTAAGATTGTAAGGTAAAGCACTGTATCTAGTTACTAAACTTTGTCCATAGAGCAAAATAGTGCATTTTAGGTTGTGTTTCTCTTAATCTGAAAGGTTCAGCATTTAAAACATGAGTTAACTGGCTGCTTTCCCCAGGCCGCGCCCACCCGACAGTTCG
The DNA here is from genome assembly GCF_051989575.1 of Stigmatopora nigra. Lineage (NCBI taxonomy): Eukaryota > Metazoa > Chordata > Actinopteri > Syngnathiformes > Syngnathidae > Stigmatopora > Stigmatopora nigra. The sequence continues at coordinate 15,576,675 of NC_135509.1, read as the reverse complement.
CTGCGTCCTGATGGCGTTGACTCGGGTGCCTCAGCAGGATGCGAGTGAACCGCTCGGCTGCTCGTGCTTGCCCGTGCAGACTTTCAACGCTGGCTCGTCCTGCAAACTTCTTACGAAGAATGCCATCTTTGCCAGTCCGCAAGGAGACGGCGCTCTTGTGTGTGCTGGAGATGAGGCGTCACAATCCACCATGGTACTTTTTGTCCTTAAGGTTTTTTTTTTTTTTTACATATTGCTGCTTTTCTTTAAATGGTGGACAGCCATTGCAAGCATATTTCTAGATTATGATTTACAAATTCACCAACTGTAATCTCTTGAGTAAAACAGGCTCTTGTGTACTCTAGCCTCACCATAAAATTGCCCTTAAAAACCTTTGAGCTGTACTTTTCACACCATGGTTTGCTAGTATCACCTGGAAAAAATGCAAAGTTTTTATTTTTTTAGGACTTTACTGAGATTTTATTTCATTCTGTAAACATGCAACTTTAAAAGTGATGGTGTTCCATTACAGAGGCTCAGATGTCTAATTTGCACACTTTTAATAGAAAAAAAGGCTTTGAGCTCAATTGAATCTTTAAAATATATACATTGGAGACCACCATTCTTTGAGATTATGTATGAATTTATATCATTTGGAATTCTATCAAATTAAATTTGAAAACTGGGATATATATCATTTAAAGTGGACAATGGCTCTTAAATGTTGTGGTTTGAAATACATTGCTGAAACCTATACACTTGTATTGACAGGTGTGGGCGGCTTCCAGCGGAGCGCTACTGCAAAAACTTCCGGCCGACCTCCCCGTACTGGACATTACGCCGTTCAAGGTCAACGGTGAGCATTTCTTAGCATCACTGACGGAGAAGATGTTGAAGCTTTATAAGTGGAAGTGAAAAAGCACACGGGACTGAAAACCAAACTGAGCACGTCACAGACTGGTTCATCATGTTCACGGCGTCCATTCTGTTATTGGGAATGGTTATAATATTCACTTTTAATAGAGGATATTGCACATTTGGATATATATATTTTACTTTTCAAGGTTTCAGTGCTTCTGAGTAGAAGCCTCAGATATCGGAGTGGCCTTGAATGCAGCACTAGCCTGAAGTGCTTCAAAGTGGCTTGTAAAATATACCACTTGAACACGAATGACTACATTCATGTTCTCCAAAAGGGTTTCTTGCTACTTTTTTTAAGAATTGTCATGTCTGTGAAAGTATGAACATGGTTTTTTTATGTGTCATGACTGTTTTTGTTTTCATAAATAAATGGTTTATAAAACGGATTTATACTGGGTTAGGGAATGTGTGTCTGTGTGTGGGGGTGTCGGGAGGGTGGTCTTGCTTTGTATAATATGATGGATGCACAATGGCAATTTCCGCAGTGTAATGCGATTGGGTGAACCTCCGCCTGAACCCGACGCGCTCATGAATTATTCCTGAGCCGTTTTACTGCCAGGGAACTTCCTTGCCGTTATTCCCAACATCCCGAACGTCCATGAACGCAGCAGCAGGCTGACTGGCCGAGCGAAGATGGCGGACTGCATACGTGTTCCTCAGCTCCTGCTTTTCTTGTGCGTCTCGCCGCTTTTCAGGCCGGGTCGAACTGACGGCAACGTCCCGGCCAAAGCCTGGCAGGTCCCCGCCAATGTCCAAAACCTGGCTGGCGGTGGGATCCTGCCTGCCTCCAACGTGGGCACTGGTGAGAGGAACCCGGCCGCCGGCGCGGCCTCGGCGCCTCGGAAGCGTACAGGCTGGAAGTTGTCCGAAGAAGCGGTGTGTTGGGACGACATGAAGCGCCTGTGTTCCAGGGATACGTGGAACAACAACCTGGCAGTGCTTGAGTGTCTACAGGACAAAAAGGATGTGAGTAGTCGGCAAAAGCGGTACTGGTTTCGGGCTTTTGGAGCAGGGTGTGCCAGCTAAAACTAGCTCCTTCGGTAGCCACTTACCCCACGTACATCCGTGAACTACTTTAATTACTTTGATTTTTCGGTGATATTGTCAGAAGAACAAAGCTAGGATTAAACTTTGTTTAATGTGCCACTCGAAATTATTTTGTTGTTATCGTTTGGTGAGTTATTACATGGGTTTTAAGTGATTTTGACGTGTCACTTAAGATTTCTTTCTTGCCGAGTTTAGTGGTCGGAATGTCGCTACATTTCGGTGGAAAACGCCTACGGTAAGGGTTTCCGGGTTGGCTAAATGTATCAGATAAAATCGTAAATCGGTCTGTTTTAAATGAAATATAAAAATGGGTTTTGATTTTCCAAAGTGTAATAATATTAGATTTTGGACATCTGTAATCAATCAGAAATTGTATTGTATACTGGGCTGTAACTAACGAATATAATCAATTTATTTGGATTACTTAATTAATCTGATTTGTGAGGATAATATAGTCCATATTAATATTCAAAAAGCGGCACGTTTTGAAAGGGACAGTGCAGAAATTGCTCTTGCATCTCCTGACTGCAACAGCTGTCAGAAAATTGGTATTAAAAAGTAGTTGTACCGAACTAAAAAACACTTGAAGTTGTCTTATTTCAAATATAAACAGATGACAACAGAAGGCTTTTAGTCAACACACTCCTTTAATTCATTGGCTGCCATTGACTGCTTCTATTTTGACTGGGAATTTTGGGAGAAAATTGCACTTTTTTCCACACTATTACATTTTGTATTGTGTTTGACCCACCAAAATATTAATATTGAGGCCTTCATGACCCTGCATGTGAACGCCATGTCTTTATGTGGTTAATTGTATTCATTTCTAAATATAGTTATTTGCCCTATGCAGGATTAAAGACATCCACATTGTGGACGTCTTGAATGAATCAATTAATGACAAAAGGATTTAATAAACTTCTAGTTTATTGAGAGTGGTAATTATATTCTGAATTGCAGTGGCAATCATGGCTAAGGCAGTGCACCTTTTTCCCTGCTGAATTTCTGTCAGTTTTTAGCTGGGCCAATAATGATATCTTTTTATGTCCTATATTGTGCTGTTCGAGTTAGGTGCCAATGAAGCAAGACGCGGGTTAGCAGCCAGTTACATTGCCGTCTAATTGGCTGAGAGTGGCTGGGAAAAAGGGTTGTTTTTTTTCGTCACACGTCAAAGCATTTGGCTCATTACTCATGTCTGCTTGGAGAGGGAGTTACGGTTACCTATTAGAAAAATGGAAGGATCGAAAATGTCGTTAAACTGTCAACGTTGAAAATTGGCATTCTTTTTTGCAGCCATGTTGATGTTTTCAGCACGGATGATTTAGTGCTACAAAAACCACCCAGAAATCTATTATCAACAACAAAAACTTATTTTTTTCTTAACATCAATGTTTTCCGCATCCATTTTTTCAAAAATTGCCACAATGAAATTTTTGCTTCTAAAAAAATGTGTTTCTCACTAAAATGTTTTACTTGTGTTTTTTTTCTGCCAAAAAATATCACCTTGTCATAACCACAGAAATGCTTTTCCTCAAACCATTATTCATACCAATCACTGCAGAATTTAGAAATCAGATATTGTCAATATTATCTTTGTCAAGCATTCATTTTAATGAAAGCAAATATCATCTTAAAACGACTGCTATTATGTAATTACATAACTGTAAGGCTTAACTACTTTCAGACAGTTTGTCAACTGAACTCTGTAAAAAAACAAGTGCAAGTGATAGCTTTTGTGATGTTTTGCCAAATTTAACAAACAATATTATAAAAATGTTTGATACTATTGCTCAAGGTGTTGAAAGAAATTACCAAAATAGAATTAGCACTTCATTTTGCACATGTGGAAAGTGAGCTTCATGGATGATGGGTGTACAGTTGCCACCCTTTTAGTCGCCCAATTTAATAATGGTTCAAACCAAAAGCTGTGTATGTCTGCGCGTACACATGGGTGTGTTTGTGTGTGTTGTGGTTTGGTGTACGTGGACTCTAGTGGGTGGATGAGGATCATGTTGAAGAATTTTCAAACTGCTCACATTGTTGAAAAGATTTAATCATGCCTTTTAAAAATAGACAACACAAAATAACACCCTCAATGACACGCTTGTTTATTTTAACTTTAATTCACTTAGCCCAATGGTCAACATACACCCACACTGTTATAGCTACTTACTTATTTGACCTAGAATTACATTTTGAGCAGTTAAATGTCTGTGTCAATGAGTTAATTGATGAAGTGTAATGTAAACAGTGACTATAAGATAATTTTCGGATATCTCTATCACTATTTCTTTTGCATCCAAACACGTTTTTTTGTATTGCTCAAAGTAAACTCCCTGCGGACATAGATGTATTTCTTTGTTGTGGTTTATGGTATGTTTTATTCCACAATTAGTCTATTTGGCGGATTATAATTACACCTTTACCGCCAAGCTTAAACTGCCAACTGCATTTCAAAAGCCAGGATCTGTATATTGAAGAGGCTTCTGGAACCTCCTTTAATTCATATTTGTGTTTTTCTTCTTTCCAGGATACAGAGATCGCACCAGAGTGCAGCCACGTAAGTTCTTCCCAATTTTTGACTTCCCAGCTTACAATATGTCCAGCTATTCAACCAAAGTCTGAAATTGGGCCTTGGTTGAGGTTTCAAATTCATTTTTTTTTTGTCATGGGCCACGTCTTACTCGAGGTGTAATTTGGAGAGCCATAATGAGTTCTTTGGAACACGTTATGCGGCTTGAAAAACAACAAGCGGGCAAAAAAAAATCTTAAGTGTGATGGGACACCTTTATGTTGACATTGCGGCCATTTTTATAGCGCTTTGTCACTATTTTGTGACTAATTTGTGGCGTTCCTTATTTATCGTAGGTAGCAATGAGGTCTTCAACAGAATGAATCAGGACACACTGTACACTTGTAACAAATTTGTTTTAGAAAATTGTCATGATGATCAGGAGAGTGCTATTATGTGGAAATGTGAATATGTGGATGTTTCCCTCTTGTTGCTCTTAACGTTAATTTGGTTGAATAGGTAGACACAGTCATGGTGTTTAGGCCTTGAAATATCAATATTATAGAAAAATATGTATGTCCCTTAGCTGCTGTGGAACTACAAGCTCAACCTGACCACTGACCCCAAGTTTGAGACCGTTGCTGTGGAAGTGTGCCGATCCAGCATCTCCGAGGTCAGTCTGCATCAAATTGTCAAATATGTTCCAATTGGCCAAACTCCTCTTTAGACTATATGCATCTTTATTATTAATCATTCAATTACCCAATATTTTTTTACCATGAGAGGGAATTAAATAATCACTTATTAAGAAATAAATAGAAAATGGAAAAAAATATGTGTCAAAATATTTTTTACATCGTGTTGTTAATTTGAGATCTTTTAAATGCCTGTTTAATATTTTAGGGCGATAGAATTGCTCTCTTTTTCATCATTTATCAACAAATTAAATGAGATCCATAATCATTCAATAAGTAAAATATTTATTTTTTTTAACTAATATTAATTTGTAGTTGTGTAAATTATTTATATAATTCTAGATACATTTTACAAATGTAAATAACTGAATTTGTATTACTCTATGGCCAACTCAATAATTGTCATTGTATTTGTAATTATGGGAAGCATGTCAATCATTTAAACCTTTTCTTTTTATAGTTACAATTGATTGAAATGATTCAATGTTAAATTAATATTTAAAAATTATTTGACAATAAATAACAACCTTTTTTTACTGACATAAATATAGAATTATTCAATTTAAAGGAATGTAAAATCCGAAAATGAAAAACAGCTAAATGAATGCAATCAATGGGGGAAGTCAAAGCTTAGGCCACCATTGTGATTCGTCTTTTGGCCTCGCATGCTCCCAATGACTCGAGAGGGCATGTGTGCTTGTGTGGTAGATCAAAGAGTGTGCAGCAGAGGAGCTTGGCAAAGGGTACTTGGTATCGTGTTTGGTTGACCATCGCGGCAACCTCAGCGACTACCAGTGCAAGCAGTACATCACCAAGATGACCAGCATCGTCTTCAGCGACTATCACCTCATCTGTGGCTTCGTGGACAAATGCCGCGACGACATCAACATGTTGCACTGCGGCAGTATCAGCTCGGGAGACAAGGTGACAGCCCCTTCAACACGCAACACTTTAATCTTGGAAATGATAAAAAAATAGTGCCCAAACTCTCCATGCCATGTGCTTATGATATTTTATCTACTTCAGATGATAGAAGTTTCCTACTTTAGGTTCTCGCATTACGGTTGTCCTGTTGTGGTGTTTTATTTTTAATTTTTTGTGCTCAGGACATTCATTCCCAGGGCGAGGTGATCGCTTGCCTGGAGAAAGGCTTGGTGCGCGAGGCGGAGGAGCGGCCGGGGTCACACTCAATCAAAGACGAGTGCAAAAAGTCCATCATGAGGGTGGCCGAGCTCTCGTCAGACGACTTCCACCTAGATCGATACCTTTATTTTGCCTGTCGGGATGACCGCGAGCGTTTCTGCGAGAATGTGAGCTTCCCAAAGTCGACGTCCAACCATGCTTAGGGGTCGCAACAAGAAATTTTACGAAAATTCTCTTTTTTTTGCAGACCTTGGCGGGCGAGGGTCGTGTGTACAAGTGTCTTTTCAACCACAAATTTGAGGAAGCCATGTCAGAAAAGGTGAGTTACTTGCAGTGCCATACAAAAACTATTTGAATATTTTGTAGTTATTGTAATGGTCATAATATCAAATGGCTCTCAGTATTGGGGAATGCAATTCGTGCTCTGTAAAAATACGAATTTCAGTAGAAAGTCAAATCTAGCTTAAAAATAAAAATCCAGATGCACCCAGATACATAGTTATTCTATAAAAATGATCAACTCATTGCTTGTGATTGACAGTGCCTATCTATATAAAATATTTTAAAAAGAGATAACTAACTCGATGAGAAGGCTCTTAGTCAAAATGGGTTGAATGTCCCAGCACATTTGACGGCAGCCAATGAAAAGTAATGTTTTGAATCAGTAAAAATGAAATAATTCAAGTATATTGAAGTAATTCAATGTTTTAGATTTTTTTTAAAGTTTCAGTAATGGTATCAAGTGACTTTATGCAGGTATAATATCAATGTCACACTTTTGGTGTTTTGGGAACACTTTTGACTGGAATGTACCTACATGATTACATTTTTTTCTTTATGCTGTTCAGTGTCGTGAGGCGTTGACCACCAGGCAGAAGTTGATTGCTCAGGACTACAAAGTCAGCTATTCGCTGGCCAAAGCTTGCAAGACAGACCTGCGGAAATACCGCTGCAGTGCTGACAACGGTGTTCCCCGAGCACGAGAGGCACGACTCTCTTACCTGCTACTTTGCCTGGAGTCTGCCATTCATCGAGGTACTCCCCACCTGTGCAGCTAGCTGTCCATTGTACAAAACGCTTACAGTACACCTCACATTTTTCATTTGTACATGTAGGTCGGGTAGTGAGCGGCGAGTGCCAGGGTGAGATGATGGACTACCGGCGCATGCTGATGGAAGATTTCTCACTGAGCCCCGAGATCGTGTTGCACTGCCGCAGCGAGATCGAGGCTCAATGCTCTGGTTTGCATCGCAAAGGCCGCACGTTGCATTGCCTCATGAAGGTCGGCCGTAGCGACGCCATCGACCTCAACTGCCAGCGCGCGGTCAGTCCACAACACCGACATTGTTTCTAAACGGTCTAAACCAGGGGTGTCAAACTCCCTCTGGTCTGCGGGCCGAATGCAGCTTAATTTGAGATCAAGCGGGCCGGACCAGTAAACTCATTGCAAAATTACATAGAACTAACAATAAGCCCACTTTTTTCCTTTGTATTAGTCACTAATACTAATAATTAGTGCAAAGAATGAGTAAATTATCAAAATGTTTATGAACAGAAAATTTTCCTTTTACATTACGAACAATATATTATGAAAGAGAGAGAATAACATAAGAACATAAAGAAAGTATGTGCAATTTTAACAACACTTTTACACAGTTAAACATATATTTAAGTGTGTTGTACTTAAAACTGATCACAGAAATAGTAACAATGTTCCAATAATATTTAATACCAGCCTTGTGTTTTTCAACATCTGAAAAGCAATTTGAACAAACGAATAACTTTCACAGCAATTATTCGTCTTGCTTGGAATTTGCACTGTGGATAATACAAGAACTACAAATTTTAAAGAAAATTCATATTTTTTATACAATGCAGCTTTCTTCCCCGGGCCGTAGCAAACCACCAGACGGGCCGGATCCGGCCCGCGGGCCGTATGTTTGACACCCCTGGTCTAAACTGTAAAAAGGATGTGTAAAATAACACATAGCAGAATCAGCAGATAGAAAAATCTCATTTCAAACTGACATACAAATTTGAGAACAGATACTCGCATGCAAACGTACGCAGCACACATGAAATCTGCTGATGTGTCCAGTTGCATCTGTTGAACAGCTTATGGTGATACCCTGGCTGAAGTCGCTAGTCTAATTTTGCGTGTTTTTTGCGGGAGCTCAGCTGCAGACGCTGATTCAAGAGGCCGACCCTGGCGCCGACTACCGTATCGACCGTGCTCTCAACGAAGCTTGCGAATCAGTGATCCAGACGGCGTGCAAGCACATCCGCAGTGGGGATCCCATGTAAGAAAAAATGTCACAAAAAGAACCCACAGAAAAACAATGTCTATTTATTTGCATGTTGTTTTGCTTTGTTTTTTTGTGCAAGTTTTACATTCATGTGCATTTGTCGTATCCTACTGGGTTTATGTTTTGTCTGTATTTGTATTTTAGTTTGTAAATGTAATTTACTTTTGTTAGTTCCGGGAGGTTTGGGCTTGTGTGTTTTGTGGTATGTTTTTTTCGTGCATGTAAGGTTTTTTATTTTTTGGTTTGTCCTCGAGTTAAATCCTCAATTGAAACATCATTTTGGCAAAATGAGGATCATTGCTTACATGGTTTATCTCGGGCAAAAGTGTAAAAGTTCACTTGGCCTGCATTGGTGCCTTTTCAACTTTCTTGTTTTTGTTGTTGTTGTTCGACAGGATCCTATCGTGTTTGATGGAGCATCTGTACACAGAAAAGATGGTCGAGCAGTGTGAGCATCGCCTCCTGGAGTTACAGTACTTCATTGCTCGAGACTGGAAGTAATGCTGGCCCCACACATACACACACACACACACACACACCTCCTATTAAACCCACAATCACCTCTAAGAGCTAAATCCTCCTCCCCAGGTTGGATCCCATCCTGTATCGAAAGTGCCAGGGTGACGCAGCACGCCTCTGCCACACGCACGGCTGGAACGAGACTAGTGAGATGATGCCACCAGGCGCCATTTTCTCGTGCCTGTATCGCCACGCCTACCGATCAGTGGAGCAGGGTCGCAGGGTGAGTGACTTGGGTCGGGGTGAATTCATGGGATACACAGTGGACATAACCTAGCAATTCGGACCTGACGAGGGTCATGCGCAAGCTTGTGTACTATGAGTGACAACAGTGTGTTCTTGTAGCCTCCAAAAGGATTCACTGAGGGAAAAATCAGAACTGTGAGTACTTTCTGCACCACTGATGACCATCGAATGGAAAATGATGAGGATGGCAATTTTTACGATGATTACGATGTCCACATGGCACATGTGGACATCATCTTAATTCATGTCATTGTGGACAGCAAATCACTCACTAATTATTTCTGTTTTAAAATGCAGGCTCCTCTTTCGCTTTTCATACCTTGACTTATGAGGGCCCCAATTTAAGTCAATCTCTGTCACTGATGGCCATAGACATCATTTCCATTTTGATCTGGCACCCATGGCAATGAAGGATAATGTCAGTTAGTTCAAATGGATTGGATTTCTCTGTCACCATCAGTGGCAGTGATTATAAATAAACAATTACAGTCTTCCCTTGATTATCGCTACTTCACTTATCACAAATGTACTACTTTGCGATCAATTATATGCATATATATTTTTAAGTTAATAAAAATGTAAAAATCCACACCGAAACATGTAAGCGGAAGCCACTCCTCTGTCTTCCGCTTGCTAGTAGGACTCAGCACTGAAGGGCCCATTCCTTATCCTCTGCCAATAGCTAGGGGTCTTGTTGCTGCAAAATGGTGGCAAATTAGCATTTTTTCTTTCAGACTTAGCTTTGCCACTTCTCTATTGTCCTCCCACTGCAAGGAAACCAATGGGAATTGATATATTAGCATAACACACTTGACCAAAAGTCATTCATTAAATAAATAGCTCTTACTACCAAACTCTTAAGTCAAGGCCTTTGGATCTCACAGTATCACTGTCTAATTTTGAGCTTTCGTGATCTTAATTGGGGTAAATGATGTGTTGAAATATTCCTTGTTTGTTGTGATCATAATTATTGATTATATGTGATGCAGTTATCTCGGGACTGCAAGGTGGAGGTGCAGAGGATCCTCCATCAAAGGGCGCTGGACGTGAAGCTGGAACCCGAGTTGCAGAGACGCTGCATGACTGACTTGGGCAAGTGGTGCAGCGAGAAGACTGAAACAGGACAGGAGCTGGAGTGTCTTCAGGACCACCTGGATGACCTGGTCCTAGACTGCCGCTCAGTGGTTGGAAACCTAACTGAGCTCGAATCCGAGGTAGGAGCGACAAAGCAGCCCTGTCCATTTATGCAATCTTAAGCTTTTCTCACATTTTCAAAGCTTTTGAAACATCTCCAACATGACATGCAGTATTTGAAGTGGAATGGATCAAAACAATTTTACCAAAGAACTAGCTAATTCTCTGTGGCATTTTGTTAACAGGACATTCAGATTGAGGCACTTCTTATGCGAGCCTGTGAACCTGTAATTCAGTCGCACTGTCACGTAAGTCTCATGATTAGTAAAGTGCTAATGATATGACCATGGTGTTGACTTAACCCATTTGGTCTGCTTTCTAGGACGTGGCGGACAACCAGATTGATTCAGGAGACCTGATGGAGTGTTTGGTGAAGAACAAACACCAGAAGGAAATGAATAGCAAGTGCTCGGTGGGAGTTACGCATTTTCAGCTGGTGAGAGAAAACGTGAAGTTGGCATACGAGTGTTAATGGTACAAAAATTAGTCGTTTGCGTCACGCATAAATGCCATTCATAATATTCAGTACCTTCACATTTGGGTCATTCAGTTTTGCCTAAATGGTAATTGAATCATTCTATTTTCATATTAATGTTTGTATATTTATTTTTTTATTATATCTATGTATATATTTTTTAGATTGCAATTGTTTACTGCAGATACCCTCTTTCTTTTTTTGGCTGCTCAGATCCAGGTCAAAGATTTCCGCTTTTCCTACAAATTCAAAACAGCCTGCAAGGAAGACGTCCTCAAACTTTGTCCAAACATCAAGAAGAAGTAAGTCCCATGTGCATTCCTGCTCATTCAATCATTTAGTTCATGTTTAAATTGAGATTTCATAAACATATTCCATATGTTAGATTTTTACATCCATGCTATTTATGCAGTCTGGACCAGACTCCTTTCAAGCGGATAATTTAATGAAATGCATGGAAGCTAAAGTGTTACTTTTTGTGTTTGTTAGGGTGGATGTAGTCATGTGCCTGAGCAGCACGGTGAGGAACGACACCCTGCAGGAAGCCAAGGAGCAGCGCGTGTCCGTCAAATGTCGCAAACAGCTGCGCGTGGAGGAGGTGGAAATGGTGCGACTCCATCCTTCCTTCCTTGACACTTTCCAAGCGGTCGTCACAAAATACATGAGCGTCAAAGCGCTCTTTTTGGGTCTTGACTCAATAGTGACTGAAAAGAGCAGCGATGTGCATACACATTAGAAAACATGTGTAACAAATTCTGTTTTATCTGCAGTCGGAGGACATCCGTTTGGAACCGGAACTTTACAAATCATGCGAGCAGGATATCGGCCGCATGTGTGAGACGGTTGTCTTTGGAAACGCACAAGTGAGCGCACACGGCAACACGCTAGGTGCCAGTTGGCACATTATCTTGTCATGTGTCCTATGACGAGTCCCCCCCCTGGATGTGTGTGAAGGTTATCGAGTGTCTGAAGGAAAACAAGCGAAAGCTGACTCAACGATGTCGCCAGAAGCTCTTCAAACTTCAGGAAGTGGAGATGGAAGATCCTGATCTGGACTATCAGCTCATGAAAGTCTGCAAGAACATGATCAGAGTAGGTCGCAAGCGATCTCAGTAGCCAAGGCTATAAGATTGGTGCTGGGGAGGTTTTCTAAATTGTATTTTGCTAATACAGCGGTTCTGCACGGAATCTGAGGGGAAAAACGTCCTGCAGTGTCTGAAACAGAACAAGAACAGCGAGATGATGGACCCCAAGTGCAAACAGCTCATCACCAAGCGACAGATGGCACAGAATACGGGTATGGCTGCAGCACGTTTTTTCATAGCAACTTTTAAGTGCACCTGCAAGAAACCCTTTTGGGAAATGCAAGAGTAAAATGCTAACAAATCCAGTAAATTGCAGTTCCTTTTTAGATATTTTCCAAACAAGAAACTATTTCTGTTGAACAATAAAATTGCCAAACAAGCTGGTCAAAAATAATGTGGAATTTTTGGCCGCTAATGCTTTTGGCTCTTGTTTGTTTCAGACTATAGACTGAACCCAGTCCTGAGGAAAGCTTGCAAAGCTGACATTCCTAAGTTCTGCCAGGGCGTCTTGAACTCAGCAACCGCCGACGGCGAGCTGGAGGGGCGCGTCATCGCCTGCCTGAAGCTCAAGTACGCCGATCAGGTGAGACCAGACAATGTGTGGGTATGGCTGTGACTGGTGCTGTTGTTTCTTCCTTTCATTCATTTTTGTTTATGTGTATTTGACCTGTATTTCCTTTTTGCTTTCTTTTTCCTTGTCTTTTCTTTTAATGTCTTCATTTTTATATTGTTTCCCCACAAATTAGTCTTTTTGTTTTGTTTATTCTGTATATTTTGATTTTTTTTCAATAATTAAAAATAATTAATAATTTCAAATCTTATGAGTTTTTGTTCAAATTCAATTCCTTTATCTTTCCTTTCAACATTTTCTTTGACTTAACATCATTTTTTTTCAAATTGTAGTTCTTAATTTGTTGATGTGACATATTTTTTTGTTTTGTCTGTTTGCCAGCGTCTTTCATCAGATTGCGAAGACCAGATTCGGGTCATCCTACAGGAGTCAGCGCTCGACTACCGATTGGATCCTCAGCTCCAGCTCCACTGCACTTCCGAGGTTTATGCCCGGCTGCATTTTTCCTTTTATGACATTCAGACTTAGCAATGAGTTACATTTGCATTTATGTAGATTGGGCATCTATGTGCCGAAGAGGCGGCGGCACTTGAGCAGACGGGTCAAGTAGAAGAATGTCTAAAAATCAACCTGCTCAAGATCCAAGAAGAAGCGTGCAAGAAGGTAATGGTGCCTTTTATTCAAGTTTGTAATCTAGGACTGTGGCATTTGTGGCTATTGTTGGGTGTGACTAAATATAAGACAAACAAAATGAAAAAACAGAAGTCCTTATATCTGAGGCTTTGTGTTGCTATTGTAATTTGGAATACTTACTCTGAGAAAAAAATGTAGGTACCAATCTCCTGTATATGAAACATTTTCTTCATTATAAAATCATGTAAACATAGTTGGTTCTGGCTTTGGCAGAAGTGGCATTTCTACTAAAGGTTTTTGACCTTAATTGCAAATATTCCCCATAGCGCATTCATCGTACTGTTTAATATCTGAATACATTTGACCAGTGACCAAAATTGACCAAAAGACCAGCGACCAAACGTCCGGTCACGCCACTCTGAGATCATGTTCTGAGATTATTTACTTTAAAGCACTTTACCACAGAAATTGCTAATTTTCAATATCTATGGCTTGAAACACAATTAAAATCAGAACTCAAGGTTTTTGTTAAAAAAAAAACAGGATTTGTTTAATTTCTTTTTATTTTCATGCTTTCAGGAGGTGTTAAATATTCTGAAAGAGAGCAAAGCGGACATCTTTGTGGACCCTGTTCTCCACACGGCCTGCGCTCTCGACATCAAACACCACTGTGCTGCTATACCACCCGGCAAGGGGCGCCGTGAGTACACACACACACACACACACAAACGGTAGTACAGAGATGGATATTTTCTTTCTTGACAGAGAGGAAGAAATATTCATTTTTAAAAAGCCCTACGAGGTGTGTACATTGCCTCAATGTTGTCCGTTGTTTCCTGTGACCAGAAATGTCATGTCTGATGGAGGCGCTGAAAGACAAACGTGTGCGTCTGCAACCTGAGTGTAAGAAAAGACTTCAGGACCGTATCGACATGTGGGGTTTCGCCGCTAAGGTAGGTCTACCATTTTGCAATGTTTAGTGACGTTTGTATGCAGTGAGGTCTCACTTTTCGCCTCGTATAGCCCTTATTGTAGTTTAATTATGTCATGATGTGACTTTTGGGACTTGCACAGTCGTATTTGTGTCATATCGCTTTTGGGGGTGTTGGACTTTTGTGTTTTTGTGTATGAGCAAGTCACATCTGTTCTGTCAAGGTGGCGCCAGCGGAGGGATTTTCAGACTTGGCAGCCCAGGTGCTGACATCCCCCTCCAAGAACTACATCCTGACGGTGATGGGCGGTGGTGTGGCGCTGCTCTTCCTGATAGGCTTGCTTTGCGGGAGGTTCACCAAACGTGTCGTCCAGGAGCTGAAAGACAGGTAGACTTTGCCCACCTCGGGCTTTGGACACTCCTACAGGGGGATCGCCCCACCCCTCCCAGAATGCTCAAAGTGGACATCATGCACTCTCTACTCGCACCACCTGCTGTTAAGGAGGCCATGCCCATTTCAGTTCTTTATTTTTATTTAACCTAAGCTGGTCGGGTCACTCGGGGGTTCTAAGGTTAAGACTCTAAGGAACTGAACATGTAAATGTAAAAAAAAAAAAGAAAAGAATAAGAAAGAATAATGTCACGTGACCTGCTCATCTGTGGCGTGCCGCATTGACTCCAACGTTTTCATTTGTGCGTGTGGTTGAGGTATATTTGAATTATCGCCATGCGACTGCCAGCTGGCCGGTGCCAAGACAGCCCCCTCCCCAGCCCTTATTCTGCTTATTTGTTTTATCAAACTTTTTTTTTTTCTCAAGGGCACCATACCCGCACAATGCCTTTTTGATCCCACGCCTCTAACATTTATGAGGGTCCATACAGGCAGTTTGAGCCAGTGGTTGGCGCCATTTTGATCCCAGAGAACAGGGATGTCTGAAAGACGTCATTATATTGTGACTTTGTCACAGTGCCGTCCGTCCTTGATGTCGTTGCATGCCATCGCTTTCCATCAGGTGTCAATTCGTCGCTTGGCAGTGGTTTGCGACGTTACTGCTCACATGTCCTGGTTTTGTGATGTGACTAAACAAGGACAGAAGTACTGAAGCCTAAATTTTCTGCGCTTTAGGAACGTCCCTAAAAGACGAGAAACAGTGGCGCTTCGCCACGGCGTTGCACATAGACGCCTCCCAAAAACACAGTTACTTCATCATGCCAAAAAAGTGCACTGTCACTTTTGTGACGTCGCACTTTGACTCCTCAAACTTACTGGTGTGCTTGGGTATATTAATGTTAAGTTGGAAGTTATGTGGTGTGGCTTGTTGAGCACAAGTGTTCCAAAGTTGTTGTTTTTTTTGGTGTGAAGGAGGGGCTGGAATCTTTGCACTCGTTAACGTATAAACAGTCGGCGGTTAGCTCACTAGCCTTATTTATTTGTTTCCGTTGTATTGCCTTCCAACAAACGTCCTGTTATCTTGTTTGGGACGGGAGTTAGCTACACGTGCGTGGGCGCTCTGTGGTGGCCACTTTTCATGGCAACTTGGGGGATGGTTGGGAGGGGGAATGCTGTTTGCTTCTGTGGTATGCAGTCCCAACAATGGGATTGGACCTCACCGAATCCAGAGCGATGACGTCACTGTGAGAGCTGTTTTAAAAGTGCAAAGTCACTGCACAAAGTTTTCATGGTGCAGTTTAGTGACATGAGCGTCCAATGGCACGAATAGATGAGTGTGTGCGGGATTGCGTGAGTGCGACTTCTCATTTCTGGTTCTTGTTGTGGCGAGTAGACGAGCTTTATTTTGTGCTGAAGAAAATGCTTTTGTAAAGGATGTTTTTTCTTGTTTTTTTGCTTCTGTCTACTTTTTTTTCGCGCTCTTTTTGTTGTACAGATATGAAAATGAGCAGTTTGTTAATAATAAATTCTGCAAGGTTTCTACTTGAGGGTATCTGTTGTTTTTTATTTTGAAAGGGCTTATTTTGTTTACACTCATCTTGGTAGTAACTATATTAGTTTGACTGAATATAAACATTCTTTCTGACTGGTCAACTTAGGAAACAATGTCAAACGCAATAGAAAACAAACTGTTTTCCTTTATAGTGGTACTTTGTCTGAATAAAACCTATAAAATTGTAAAATTAATAATAGTAATTTGCCCCCTTTTCAACGCATATCTCGGTCGCGGATGTGAAATCTTCAAGATGGTTTTAATTCTTAATTTCTTTGCTCCAAAAATGCCTGCCACCCCGATCGTTTCCTCTAGTTAAGAAAAATTGATCTGTCACATGAATTTTTGGATTCTGCAGCAAAGCTGAAATTCATCCTGATGAAACAACAGTCAACCAGACACCTGATGATAACAATGACCTAAATGGTAAAAATCAACAAAGTGGAGGATGTCATTGGTATCTGAACTGTCTGAAATGGTGCTTTGATTAGGGTTTGTTTGTTTTGTAATGTGTTGAGGTGTTCCTGCTGGAGATGTACAAAGCAACCAACTGCTCAACAGATGCCACGAAGATAGTCACGTCACAAAGAGGTATGGAATATTTAGTAATAGTAATGGAATTTAGATGACACCTGAGCAGATTTTCATTGTATGATTAGTCAATGAGGAGCCAGACACACACTGCAAGTAGCATTCAATGATAATTTATTTACAACAAAGTCCACCAAAAACCTGGACTACGGGACAAGATAGGGGAAACAAAAGATACTTAAGTGGCACCCTCAAATAAAAGGTGGTGCCATAGGTGGTGTTTACCATCACGGATTCAAAGTAGAACGTTCACCTGCCGCTGTTTATGAGCTGCTTCTCTTACAGCACATACCTGGGAAGTTGAGGACCCCCAGCATGAACATGTACACACTTGCATCATTTACTTTCAGGTGATGTAAAAAAAAAAAAGTTTGTTATTGTAACATAAATTCCTTAAAATTTAATTATAATAACATTTTTAAAAAATGCAAACACACTGGGCTCATCGATAAAAAAAATTACCATTAAACAATCAATGATATTATCATTTTTAATTCAAAATGACCATGATTATTAGAATAAAAATAGAATAGTTCAATTGCCTGTTCAATTGATTGAATTAACCAATTTTAGGGAACAATGTGTACATTAGCTTCCATGCTTTTCACCTTTAACCTCTAAATCTCTGATTGTATCCTTCTCTTGCACACTGGCTCCCTGTTTCATTCAGAAAGTACTTATTGATGTTATTATAATTATTTCAAGATGAAGGTCTGGGAATAATTGTTGTTTTGATGGCCAGTTGAGGGCATCCTTCTGTATTGACATACTACTGGGTCAATAAATATGATTCTGATTTTGATGTATTTAACTTTGTTTTTTCTTTTCAAACCTCGATGGATTTCACAGATTCATTCACAGAATGAAGGTAATTATTTTTACATTTTGCTTGGGTAAGTAAATTCCAAAACGTATTTCATTCAGAATTGTTATTTCATAATGTGTTATGTATATGTGAGTCTTTCTTTTAACCCAATGACATTGTTTTATAAACAAGGGTGGACGATTCTCTCCACCAATCAGAGAAAAGTACTACAATGAAGCCCCTTTGTTGCCATTTAAGTGCCGGAGTTTAATTCGACCGCTATATCAATGATAACACTATTAATATAAATATATTATAACATAATGAATTGAAAATAATATATTTTTATCTGACAATCATGATCCTATTTTATAAAGAGTTATATATGTTTCTTAAATATCTATTTCTAATCAGGCCTTACAGGGGCAATCTTTCTGGGTCTTTCGATCATCCCAGTTGACATTTCACGTCGCTCCTTGTTCAATAACTGCAACGATGAAGACGTGAAATTAACTCTGAGAAACTGCCTTTTTTTCCTCTCCCTTTAGTTTTTGTAGACGATTGGAAGAGGGAGAATGTCACCGCTTTTTAAGCTTCTCCTGACGGCCGGCCGGCCTTTGTACTGCCGGGCTACTCTCAGGGCTCGACTGGACATAACTGCAGGACGCCGCTTCCTCAGTGGATACACGCGCTTCGCTCTGAAAGTAATGCACTCGACGTTTTTTCGTTTATAATTGTGCTTGTGTTTTTAAACAAAATGTATCGTCTCTTCTTAGAAGTTAACAGAATCGCCTTGCATACATAATCCACCACTTGGACAAGTATTGGGAGAAAACTTGGAAAATTAGAAAAACAATCAGTGGACCCAGTTGAAACATCCAGTGTTAATCTTACAAAAAAAGGGAATGGATGTATTTTGGAACGGTTTCGTTTTGACAGGGTTGATATATTCTATGACCTGTGAGTGTTTAAACAACAATCAAAATGTAAATATGGCAAAAATGGCGTTTTTCTTGAAACCACGTGTTCTGTATTCACTCAAAACAAACGTCTTTCCGTGGGTAAATAAATGAATTCTGCGAGTAAACTCAAAACAAAGAGCTGACGCAATGCAAAATGTAAATGTCATCCTGAGGACATGTGACGTGAACGGGAAAATACAAAATAAGATAAAGAATGGTGTTCCTTAAAGTAATTATTTAGTACTGGCATGATTCATCTGAATCGATCATGAGTAAACAATGTGATTAAATTTAATACTCTAGCCGAGCCTCAGATTGCCTGCCCAAAATCCTCCCTAAAAACGTAAATAGGAAAATGTTTTCTTTTCAGAATCTATATTATTCTTGGAAGTTTTGTTTACTTGTTGGCGATAATGCACCAAATAGTAGACTAACATCGTTTATATGGAGAAATTAAAATATTTGCTTTGAAAGTTGATTACGTTGTGATGAATCGTTTTCTTTTACCCTCAAAATTTGGAGTGTTTAATCTGTCAGTAACAAAATGACACAAACATGCATGGTTGAAGGTTTCAGGTTGTACTGCCCAGAGGCTCCAGCACCCCGCTATCCTCGTAAGGATTAGTAGTTCAGAAAATAAATGAAAAATATTCAAATTAATGTAGCTAAATACAGTTTAGACCCTTAAGGGACAGTGATCACTCCAATAGGTTAGTTTTTTGTTATACTTATAAGAAATACTTGAGGATAGCATCCGGATTAAGTTCATTCATCATCCTGCATGAATGGATAGATGAAAATGTGTCACACTTCCAATATTAATCTTGATGAATCTTATCAAACTGCTCTCAGCTTTTTCCTCATTGTTTTTTCCTTAAGTATCAAATGGATGCATTTGAGAGATGGCCTCAATGCTGTCCTGATCCCACCCCTATGATTCGATTTGCTCAGATACTTGAATCTAATCAGGAAATGTCTCCGTTTTGTTTTCAGCGCCCACCACCGACTCCAGTTGGCTCTCTCTGCACGCGCAGCCTGCGTTTGGCTCAGCGACGTGTTTACTCCAGTGAACACAAAGGTGAAAATCGACCTCCATTGTGTCAATTTACGATGCATTTTTTACAGCCCTCCACACATCTGACAGCAACAATGAATGGTTTTTAAAAAGTAGAAATAAAACATTCTGTGATTTTCAGATGGGAAAGGAGAAGGCGGAGGAGGCGGTAAGGGTGGAGGGAAAAAAGACTGGTGGAGCCGAATACAGAAGGTAATTGTCATTGAATATGTGCCAAAATGAAACTTGTGGCAGAAATAAGATAAAGTTGAGTGCTTGGACATGTAACACAGTTGTCTGACATTGACAGTTTGTACTGGTCCAATATCAACATTGTCTGTCATGAAATAAGACATTTTATGTTTCAATAGTGATAGAGTACAGCAAAAGAGTAGCCTTTTGTTTATTACAGTAAATTCACGTCATCCATTTGTATATAGATGCACAGTCCCACCTCTACTTACGAATGCCCCAACGTCCAAAGTGAGTGACTCAAGATACGAAAAGATCCAAGTTACAAAATCCCCCCAAAAGTAAATGGTTCTTATCCGTTATTTTGTTTGGAATTCCCCTAATTAAGCGATTAAAAACCATACAAATAAAACTCGGCACATATTTTCGCACACACACGGCATATGTTTAAGTCTAAAAACTACTACAAAGTGTTTCAAAAGTTTTAGTTGGCGGTTGTTAGGACCATGGGACGGCTTATAGAATTTACATATTAAGTACTCCTTACAAAATTTTCAAGTTACGCAAAAAAGTCTTGTAACCAATTAATTTCATAAGTAGAGGTACAACTGTGTGTGCATGTAGTTGAATCTCAAGTTGACTTACTGTTACTGTTGTTACACTTGCACTTTTTAATTGTTTATGTTCAGGGTGATTTCCCGTGGGATGAGAAGGACTTCCGCTACTTTGCCATCGGGGTGGCCGGTGCTTCCGCGACACTTCTCTACTTCTACTACCGTGACAACGGCCAGGAGATCAGTTGGAAGGACTTTGTGCAGCAATACCTGGGGCCTGGCATCGTAAGGCAGCTTGGCAATAATACTATACTCAAACAACGAACGGTTTTAGAGCTGAGGTGTAAATGGGACCTTTTTCTGTGTTAGGTGGATCGTCTAGAGGTGGTCAACAAGCAATACGTGCGTGTCATCCTGGTGCCTGGCGCCAATGCAGAAGCGGTCAGTAGGGATATGATACTAGAAGCTCCTATTGTGACCAGTATTGCACCAATATCATTTGAGTCTCGATACTGATTCTAATACCTGGCTGTTGTGATTTATCAGCCAATGCCGTTACTGTACCAATACTACGTTATTTAAAAAAGTTACACTTAAAAACTCTTGATACGAAATTGCTGCACACTCACTCAAATGTTAATTTATAGCATGGCTTGCACAAACTGCTTAACTTGGTGACAGCACAAGATGCACAGTCAGTCCATTTGAAGTGACTTAATGTTCATACTATAGTTAAACTCATTTAAATTAACAGCATTTGACTGGATGCCAGATGATTGGACGTCTATCATCAGGGGGGCACAGTGATCCTATTGAAGTGGCGTGTGTAGCTATTTTGGTTTGGTTGCTGTAAACGAGGCCTCGAAAAGTACATGAGTACGTAGTACCACTCAATTATGTAATTACTACACTACTACTACTACAGTACTAATAATTTATCCCCAGAAAAGCTGATTTGATAAACAATTACAACTTGAGAAAAACACTTACCGCAACTTTTGCTCTGTGAAATATGTAACAACAGGCATTTTAAAAGTAAAGCTTTTGCCTCACGATTGGTTCAAAATTGCCATGTTTTGTGTGTGTGTGTGTTTTTACAGAACTATGTATGGTTCAACATTGGCAGTGTTGACACATTTGAGCGAAATCTGGAGACTGCTCACTCTGAGTTCGGCATGGACGCGTCACATAGACCCGCTGTGGTCTACAGCTCTGAGAGCGACGGGTCAGTATCCCCATCACAGGAACACCTTGTGACGCGTGTCCTTCAAATGCAGCCTTGACATGGTGTTTGTATTTGCGCAGGTCGTTCCTGATGAGCATGATTCCCACGTTGCTGCTCATCGGTTTCCTGGTCCTCACGCTGCGTCGCGGACCCATGGGGGGCGGCGGCGGCGGCAGGGGTGGGCCCTTCAGCATGAGTGAGTCCACTGCCAAGATGTTGAAGGACAACATTGAGGTGAAGTTCAAGGATGTGGCGGGCTGCGAGGAAGCCAAGCTGGAAATATTGGAGTTTGTCAACTTCCTCAAGAACCCACAACAGTATCAGGACCTTGGAGCCAAGATCCCCAAGGTGAGCAGATTTCTCTCCAAAAGCTTTTTTTTTCTCCTTATTACACACTCATTTTTCCATATTCTCTTTTGGGTAGAACTGAGCGTGCATTTCAGTGTTTGTTTAATGTTCATTTCTTCATATATCGTCTTTATCGTCTTTACAGAAACAGACCTGGGGCAAAATATTTCTTACCCAAGAGTATTTAGATTAGATTAGTACTTTATTTCATCCCGTATTCGGGAACTTTCTTGATTGCAGTAGTAAGATACATAAGACATTGTAGACCTAGGTAAAATAACTGAGTTTTTTTCCAACTCTTGATCTCAGACCTGTGAAGCATATTAATTTTCAGAGTTCAAAATTAAACACACACGCATCCAAAAATATTTGGTTTATTTTGGACAGAAAGTGCAGTTTAATGATTTTTGTTGTTCGTGTAAAATAGAAGGATTTGAAGTTAGTATGATGTAAGAAATAGAATTCTTCTAGGGTTAGGCCTTGCTGTCAGTTTCCTGGATGGTAAATGCAAGCAACTGTGTGTGTTTTTTAGGGCGCTGTGTTGTCGGGACCACCCGGCACGGGTAAGACTCTTCTGGCCAAAGCCACTGCCGGAGAGGCCAACGTCCCCTTCATCACCGTCAATGGATCGGAGTTCTTGGAGATGTTTGTGGGCGTTGGACCTGCTAGGGTGAGTTCAGGAACAGAATTGGAGCAATAACAGGAGTTTAAGCAGTAGCATATGTTGCAAAAGGACAAATGAATCGCTTTCTTTTGTTTAATTTAAAACACTCTAACTGATCATCTTACGTTTTATAAGTCGAATGTATTATTATAAACTTAACACACATCTTAAAATGTCAATCGCATGGATGTCCGCTATTAAATTTGTACCATTTAATTAATTATTTTCTTTTAACAGGTAAGGGACATGTTTGCCATGGCGAGGAAGAACGCTCCGTGCATCCTCTTCATCGACGAGATCGATGCGGTGGGCCGCAAGCGAGGCGGGGGAAACTTTGGCGGCCAGAGCGAGCAGGAGAACACGCTCAACCAGCTGCTCGTGGAAATGGACGGTCAGGCGCCACACGCGTTATCTCCCTTTTAGGTTCGCTTCTCACCTTTGCAATTTGCACTCAGGCTTCAACACGGCCACTAACGTGGTGGTCTTGGCCGGCACCAATAGACCCGACATCCTGGACCCCGCACTCATGAGACCCGGACGCTTCGACAGGCAGATCTACATCGGTAACTTGCAACCTCTGGCATTTACTTTGCCATCGCTTGCTCCCTCCCGCACATTCTCAGACTGCTTTTCTTTATATTGACCACGTCAGGTCCTCCAGACATCAAAGGACGCGCGTCCATCTTTAAAGTGCACCTCCGACCAATCAAGTTAGACCCAAATATCGACAAGGACACACTGGCTAGGAAGATGGCCGCCGCCACGCCGGGATTTACCGGCACGTCAAATGGCTGAAATCCCAAAACCAATAGGTGAAAGTCTGGCTTAACGTGGATTTTTCTGCGTCGGGTGTAGGGGCCGACATCGCCAACGTTTGCAACGAGGCGGCGCTCATTGCCGCCAGATACCTGGAAGAGCATGTCAGCCACAAGCACTTTGAGCAGGCCATCGACAGGGTCATTGGAGGTCAGTCCAGGGGGCCGCCTGTGGGTGACTTTCTGCATCCTCCTCCTTTACTTCACATTTTCACACATTTTCTCATCCTCTAGCTCTTGCACGCTGCTTTCCTTATCTGTGTTAATCCCTCCTCCGAAGTGCCACCTGAATTGTTTTGTATACAAAACAAAAGGTTGCAAAGATTTTTTTTCAATGACCACTCTTGTGCGTTTTATAATAATTAACCGTACTTGAGTTGATTACAAACTTGCACAATCTTGCAATGCAAACACTAAAGCTGTTAGCCCAATCCTCCTCCTCTGTGTATTTATATTTCCTTCCTCTACCATACCTGAACCAAATGAACAACTCATTGGCAAACTTCACAAGCTTGATAATCTTGATCGTTTGATTTGGGTGTTTTGGTTGAGGGAAACATGGAAAACAGACTGGTTAGTAGGGGCCCCTAGAGGGATTAGGTTGGCTACCCCTGGCATTTAGTGTTCAAGGTCTTAAAGGAAACTTGGTGCATTTTCAATCTTTTTCCGCACCATGTCATGAGGCTAACTGGCTGCTGCTTTCCACTTCCTGCCTTTAGTTCAATTGCTAGTCTCACTTTCTTCTTTTGCTCACCAATTTCCTTGTACTGCTTCCTGTTTCAGGTCTGGAGAAGAAAACACAAGTTCTGCAGCCCACGGAGAAGAAGACGGTGGCTTACCACGAGGCGGGCCATGCCGTGACGGGCTGGTTCTTGCGACACGCCGATCCCCTGCTCAAGGTGTGTGTCGTGCGTGGCATGACCTGGTTGAACTCATCTGGAGATGACATGGCTCACTGTGACCTTCTCAGGTGTCCATTATCCCCCGCGGGAAAGGCCTGGGTTACGCGCAATACCTCCCACGCGAGCAGTTCCTGTACAGCCGCGAGCAGCTCTTTGACAGGATGTGCATGATGCTGGGAGGACGCGTGGCCGAGAGCATCTTCTTCGGATGTGTCACCACCGGCGCGCAGGATGACCTCAAAAAGGTCACACAGTCAGCATACGCCCAGGTAACGTGGCCTTTCCTTGAAATTTACGCATGGGGAATTCGGGGAGAGATTTCCCATTTTTGGTGGTGTGCCCGGCAGGTTGTCCAGTTCGGAATGAGCGACAAGGTGGGTCAGGTGTCGTTCGAGCTGCCGCGGCAGGGCGAGATGCTAGTCGAGAAGCCGTACAGCGAAGCCACGGCCGAGTTGATCGATGAGGAGGTGCGAGCACTGGTGGACAGGGCATATGCGCACACGCTGGAGCTGCTACGTGACAAGAAGGACTTGGTGGAATTGGTGAGTTCCAGATATGTTCTCTTTCTTACTTAATTGGAGAGGCTTAAAAAGAAGAACATTCCTTAGTCTCATGCTGGCAGAAGTCGTTGCCCCAAGATGTACTTTGGCATTTTTTTGTGGCAGGGTTAGGGAAAGGGTTTTAAATTTCAATTAATACCAACTAGTCAGCAAAAATCAGTCTGCCAAATTGCGGTTGTTCACCTATTGCGTCTTGGAGCATACGAACTGCCATAAAGCAGGTATTACTGAACTTTTTATTTGAGTTGGCACAGTTTCTAAGTTTGGTAATTACAAATTGTAAGCGCAAAACACATCTGAGAAACTGACATCCCGCATTTCTTGGTACTATCTCAGCCTAGATGTGGTCCTTACTAGAATGTAAAACTCCAGGTTGGATTAATATAACAAAATACAGTAATCCCTCGCATATTGCAAAATGGCTCAGGAATACTTATGTTCTCATAACATGAGCAATGTGCGTTCAGGTGGGCAAGCGTCTACTGGAGAAGGAAGTTCTGGACAAGGCGGATATGTTGGAGCTGCTGGGCCCACGGCCTTTCGAAGAGAAGTCCACCTACGAGGAGTTTGTGGAGGGCACGGGGAGCTTCGAGGAAGACACCAGCCTGCCCGAAGGCTTGCGGGACTGGAACCAGGAACGGCTCGTCGACGACGTGGACGAATCTGCCACTCAGGACAAACGGCAAGCCAGCTAGACTGAGACCACCCAATGCTGCAGAGCCATATCCTGACCTGTTGTTTAGTTGGACAATTTTTAAAATGTTATTTATTCACTGTAAGCCAGAGGCAACATCCGAGCGAGATATCCTCGCCCTCGGATAGGACTTAACCTTCTCGGCTTCTGAGAGGATGGAAGACTTTTTCCCCACGCTTGAAAAGAGTTCCCACTATTGTCTAGGCCTATACAATATCTCGTTTGTCGCGTGACATTGCATTTTTTTATGATACTTCAAAATTAAATGGATCCAAACACCCTGTGGTTTGTATTAGTAAACAAGTGCCTAACTTCCACAAAATGGTTATTTGCATTGTAGCCTCAACTTTATATTCTTTACTGTACATTGTAAACAGTGGTTTTATAGCTACTTGTTTATATACATGCATATATACATGTACATGTATATATACACGTACATGTACATGTGTATATACACATGTACATGTATATATACACATGTACATGTATATATACACATGTACATGTACATGTATATATACACATGTACATGTATATATATATATACACATGTACATGTATATATATATATACACATGTACATGTATATATATATACACATGTACATGTATATATATATACACATGTACATGTATATATATATACACATGTACATGTATATATATATACACATGTACATGTATATATATATACACATGTACATGTATATATATACACATGTACATGTATATATATATACACATGTGCATGTATATATATATACACATGTACATGTATATATATATACACATGTGTATATATATATACACATGTACATGTATATATACACATGTACATGTATATATACACATGTACATGTATATATACACATGTACATGTATATATACACATGTACATGTATATATACACATGTACATGTATATATACACATGTACATGTACATGTATATATACACATGTACATGTACATGTATATATACACATGTACATGTACATGTATATATACACATGTACATGTACATGTATATATACACATGTACATGTACATGTATATATACACATGTACATGTACATGTATATATACACATGTACATGTACATGTATATATACACATGTACATGTACATGTATATATACACATGTACATGTACATGTATATATACACATGTACATGTACATGTATATATACACATGTACATGTACATGTATATATACACATGTACATGTACATGTATATATACACATGTACATGTACATGTATATATACACATGTACATGTACATGTATATATACACATGTACATGTACATGTATATATACACATGTACATGTACATGTATATATACACATGTACATGTACATGTATATATACACATGTACATGTACATGTATATATACACATGTACATGTACATGTATATATACACATGTACATGTACATGTATATATACACATGTACATGTACATGTATATATACACATGTACATGTACATGTATATATACACATGTACATGTATATATACACATGTACATGTATATATACACATGTACATGTATATATACACATGTACATGTATATATACACATGTACATGTATATATACACATGTACATGTATATATACACATGTACATGTATATATACACATGTACATGTATATATACACATGTACATGTATATATACACATGTACATGTATATATACACATGTACATGTGTATATATACACATGTACATGTGTATATATACACATGTACATGTGTGTGTATATATACACATGTACATGTGTGTGTATATATACACATGTACATGTGTGTGTATATATACATGTACATGTACATGTGTGTGTATATATACATGTACATGTACATGTGTGTGTATATATACATGTACATGTACATGTGTGTGTATATATACATGTACATGTGTGTATATATACATGTACATGTGTGTATATATACATGTACATGTGTGTGTATATATACATGTAC
The DNA here is from genome assembly GCF_051989575.1 of Stigmatopora nigra. Lineage (NCBI taxonomy): Eukaryota > Metazoa > Chordata > Actinopteri > Syngnathiformes > Syngnathidae > Stigmatopora > Stigmatopora nigra. The sequence goes on along the minus strand of NC_135509.1, from coordinate 15,549,121 downwards.
ATGTGTGTGTATATATACATGTACATGTGTGTGTATATATACATGTACATGTGTGTGTATATATACATGTACATGTGTGTGTATATATACATGTACATGTGTGTGTATATATACATGTACATGTGTGTGTATATATACATGTACATGTACATGTGTGTGTATATATACATGTACATGTACATGTGTGTGTATATATACATGTACATGTACATGTGTGTGTATATATACATGTACATGTACATGTGTGTGTATATATACATGTACATGTACATGTGTGTGTATATATACATGTACATGTACATGTGTGTGTATATATACATGTACATGTACATGTGTGTGTATATATACATGTACATGTACATGTGTGTGTATATATACATGTACATGTACATGTGTGTGTATATATACATGTACATGTACATGTGTGTGTATATATACATGTACATGTACATGTGTGTGTATATATACATGTACATGTACATGTGTGTGTATATATACATGTACATGTACATGTGTGTGTATATATACATGTACATGTACATGTGTGTGTATATATACATGTACATGTACATGTGTGTGTATATATACATGTACATGTACATGTGTGTGTATATATACATGTACATGTACATGTGTGTGTATATATACATGTACATGTACATGTGTGTGTATATATACATGTACATGTACATGTGTGTGTATATATACATGTACATGTACATGTGTGTGTATATATACATGTACATGTACATGTGTGTGTATATATACATGTACATGTACATGTGTGTGTATATATACATGTACATGTACATGTGTGTGTATATATACATGTACATGTACATGTGTGTGTATATACACATGTACATGTACATGTGTGTGTATATACACATGTACATGTACATGTGTGTGTATATACACATGTACATGTACATGTGTGTGTATATACACATGTACATGTACATGTGTGTGTATATACACATGTACATGTACATGTGTGTGTATATACACATGTACATGTACATGTGTGTGTATATACACATGTACATGTACATGTGTGTGTATATACACATGTACATGTACATGTGTGTGTATATACACATGTACATGTACATGTGTGTGTATATACACATGTACATGTACATGTGTGTGTATATACACATGTACATGTACATGTGTGTGTATATACACATGTACATGTACATGTGTGTGTATATACACATGTACATGTACATGTGTGTGTATATACACATGTACATGTACTGATGTATACACTGATGTATACACTGATGTATACACTGATGTATACACTGATGTATACACTGATGTATACACTGATGTATACACTGATGTATACACTGATGTATACACTGATGTATACACTGATGTATACACTGATGTATACACTGATGTATACACTGATGTATACACTGATGTATACACTGATGTATACACTGATGTATACACTGATGTATACACCTGATGTATACACCTGATGTATACACTGATGTATACACCGATGTATACACCGATGTATACACCGATGTATACACCGATGTATACACCGATGTATACACCGATGTATACACCGATGTATACACCGATGTATACACCGATGTATACACCGATGTATACACCGATGTATACACCGATGTATACACCGATGTATACACCGATGTATACACCGATGTATACACCGATGTATACACCGATGTATACACCGATGTATACACCGATGTATACACCGATGTATACACCGATGTATACACCGATGTATACACCGATGTATACACCGATGTATACACCGATGTATACACCGATGTATACACCGATGTATACACCGATGTATACACCGATGTATACACCGATGTATACACCGATGTATACACCGATGTATACACCGATGTATACACCGATGTATACACCGATGTATACACCGATGTATACACCGATGTATACACCGATGTATACACCGATGTATACACCGATGTTATACACCGATGTATACACCGATGTATACACCGATGTATACACCGATGTATACACCGATGTATACACCGATGTATACACCGATGTATACACCGATGTATACACCGATGTATACACCGATGTATACACCGATGTATACACCGATGTATACACCGATGTATACACCGATGTATACACCGATGTATACACCGATGTATACACCGATGTATACACCGATGTATACACCGATGTATACACCGATGTATACACCGATGTATACACCGATGTATACACCGATGTATACACCGATGTATACACCGATGTATACACCGATGTATACACCGATGTATACACCGATGTATACACCGATGTATACACCGATGTATACACCGATGTATACACCGATGTATACACCGATGTATACACCGATGTATACACCGATGTATACACCGATGTATACACCGATGTATACACCGATGTATACACCGATGTATACACCGATGTATACACCGATGTATACACCGATGTATACACCGATGTATACACCGATGTATACACCGATGTATACACCGATGTATACACCGATGTATACACCGATGTATACACCGATGTATACACCGATGTATACACCGATGTATACACCGATGTATACACCGATGTATACACCGATGTATACACTGATGTATACACTGATGTATACACCTGATGTATACACTGATGTATACACTGATGTATACACTGATGTATACACTGATGTATACACTGATGTATACACGATTATACACTGATGTATACACTGATGTATACACTGATGTATACACTGATGTATACACTGATGTATACACTGATGTATACACTGATGTATACACTGATGTATACACTGATGTATACACTGATGTATACACTGATGTATACACTGATGTATACACTGATGTATACACTGATGTATACACTGATGTATACACTGATGTATACACTGATGTATACACTGATGTATACACTGATGTATACACTGATGTATACACTGATGTATACACTGATGTATACACTGATGTATACACTGATGTATACACTGATGTATACACTGATGTATACACTGATGTATACACTGATGTATACACTGATGTATACACTGATGTATACACTGATGTATACACTGATGTATACACTGATGTATACACTGATGTATACACTGATGTATACACTGATGTATACACTGATGTATACACTGAATGTATACACTGATGTATACACTGATGTATACACTGATGTATACACTGATGTATACACTGATGTATACACTGATGTATACACTGATGTATACACTGATGTATACACTGATGTATACACTGATGTATACACTGAATGTATACACTGATGTATACACTGATGTATACACTGATGTATACACTGATGTATACACTGATGTATACACTGATGTATACACTGATGTATACACTGATGTATACACTGATGTATACACTGATGTATACACTGATGTATACACTGATGTATACACTGATGTATACACTGATGTATACACTGATGTATACACTGATGTATACACTGATGTATACACTGATGTATACACTGATGTATACACTGATGTATACACGGATGTATACACGGATGTATACACGGATGTATACACGGATGTATACACGGATGTATACACGGATGTATACACGGATGTATACACGATGTATACACGGATGTATACACGGATGTATACACGGATGTATACACGGATGTATACACGGATGTATACACGGATGTATACACGGATGTATACACGGATGTATACACGGATGTATACACGGATGTATACACGGATGTATACACGGATGTATACACGGATGTATACACGGATGTATACACGGATGTATACACGGATGTATACACGGATGTATACACGGATGTATACACGGATGTATACACGGATGTATACACGGATGTATACACGGATGTATACACGGATGTATACACGGATGTATACACGGATGTATACACGGATGTATACACGGATGTATACACGGATGTATACACGGATGTATACACGGATGTATACACGGATGTATACACGGATGTATACACGGATGTATACACTGATGTATACACTGATGTATACACTGATGTATACACTGATGTATACACTGATGTATACACTGATGTATACACGATGTATACACGGATGTATACACGGATGTATACACGATGTATACACGGATGTATACACGGATGTATACACTGATGTATACACTGGATGTATACCTGATGTAATACACTGATGTATACACTGATGTATACACGGTGTATACACGGATGTATACACGGATGTATACACGATGTATACACCGATGTATACACGATGTATACACCGATCGTATACACCGAAGTACTTACACGATGTATACACCTGCTGTATACCACCTGTATGTATACACCTGATGAATACAACCTGAATGTATACCACCTGATGTATACACCTGAATGTATAACATACACTGATGTATACACTGATGTATACACTGATGTATACACTGATGTATACACTGATGTATACACTGATGTATACACTGATGTATACACTGATGTATACACTGATGTATACACTGATGTATACACTGATGTATACACTGATGTATACACTGATGTATACACTGATGTATACACTGATGTATACACTGATGTATACACTGATGTATACACTGATGTATACACTGATGTATACACTGATGTATACACTGATGTATACACTGATGTATACACTGATGTATACACTGATGTATACACTGATGTATACACTGATGTATACACTGATGTATACACTGATGTATACACTGATGTATACACTGATGTATACACTGATGTATACACTGATGTATACACTGATGTATACACTGATGTATACACTGATGTATACACTGATGTATACACTGATGTATACACTGATGTATACACTGATGTATACACTGATGTATACACTGATGTATACACTGATGTATACACTGATGTATACACTGATGTATACACTGATGTATACACTGATGTATACACTGATGTATACACTGATGTATACACTGATGTATACACTGATGTATACACTGATGTATACACTGATGTATACACTGATGTATACACTGATGTATACACTGATGTATACACTGATGTATACACTGATGTATACACTGATGTATACACTGATGTATACACTGATGTATACACTGATGTATACACTGATGTATACACTGATGTATACACTGATGTATACACTGATGTATACACTGATGTATACACTGATGTATACACTGATGTATACACTGATGTATACACTGATGTATACACTGATGTATACACTGATGTATACACTGATGTATACACTGATGTATACACTGATGTATACACTGATGTATACACTGATGTATACACTGATGTATACACTGATGTATACACTGATGTATACACTGATGTATACACTGATGTATACACTGATGTATACACTGATGTATACACTGATGTATACACTGATGTATACACTGATGTATACACTGATGTATACACTGATGTATACACTGATGTATACACTGATGTATACACTGATGTATACACTGATGTATACACTGATGTATACACTGATGTATACACTGATGTATACACTGATGTATACACTGATGTATACACTGATGTATACACTGATGTATACACTGATGTATACACTGATGTATACACTGATGTATACACTGATGTATACACTGATGTATACACTGATGTATACACTGATGTATACACTGATGTATACACTGATGTATACACTGATGTATACACTGATGTATACACTGATGTATACACTGATGTATACACTGATGTATACACTGATGTATACACTGATGTATACACTGATGTATACACTGATGTATACACTGATGTATACACTGATGTATACACTGATGTATACACTGATGTATACACTGATGTATACACTGATGTATACACTGATGTATACACTGATGTATACACTGATGTATACACTGATGTATACACTGATGTATACACTGATGTATACACTGATGTATACACTGATGTATACACTGATGTATACACTGATGTATACACTGATGTATACACTGATGTATACACTGATGTATACACTGATGTATACACTGATGTATACACTGATGTATACACTGATGTATACACTGATGTATACACTGATGTATACACTGATGTATACACTGATGTATACACTGATGTATACACTGATGTATACACTGATGTATACACTGATGTATACACTGATGTATACACTGATGTATACACTGATGTATACACTGATGTATACACTGATGTATACACTGATGTATACACTGATGTATACACTGATGTATACACTGATGTATACACTGATGTATACACTGATGTATACACTGATGTATACACTGATGTATACACTGATGTATACACTGATGTATACACTGATGTATACACTGATGTATACACTGATGTATACACTGATGTATACACTGATGTATACACTGATGTATACACTGATGTATACACTGATGTATACACTGATGTATACACTGATGTATACACTGATGTATACACTGATGTATACACTGATGTATACACTGATGTATACACTGATGTATACACTGATGTATACACTGATGTATACACTGATGTATACACTGATGTATACACTGATGTATACACTGATGTATACACTGATGTATACACTGATGTATACACTGATGTATACACTGATGTATACACTGATGTATACACTGATGTATACACTGATGTATACACTGATGTATACACTGATGTATACACTGATGTATACACTGATGTATACACTGATGTATACACTGATGTATACACTGATGTATACACTGATGTATACACTGATGTATACACTGATGTATACACTGATGTATACACTGATGTATACACTGATGTATACACTGATGTATACACTGATGTATACACTGATGTATACACTGATGTATACACTGATGTATACACTGATGTATACACTGATGTATACACTGATGTATACACTGATGTATACACTGATGTATACACTGATGTATACACTGATGTATACACTGATGTATACACTGATGTATACACTGATGTATACACTGATGTATACACTGATGTATACACTGATGTATACACTGATGTATACACTGATGTATACACTGATGTATACACTGATGTATACACTGATGTATACACTGATGTATACACTGATGTATACACTGATGTATACACTGATGTATACACTGATGTATACACTGATGTATACACTGATGTATACACTGATGTATACACTGATGTATACACTGATGTATACACTGATGTATACACTGATGTATACACTGATGTATACACTGATGTATACACTGATGTATACACTGATGTATACACTGATGTATACACTGATGTATACACTGATGTATACACTGATGTATACACTGATGTATACACTGATGTATACACTGATGTATACACTGATGTATACACTGATGTATACACTGATGTATACACTGATGTATACACTGATGTATACACTGATGTATACACTGATGTATACACTGATGTATACACTGATGTATACACTGATGTATACACTGATGTATACACTGATGTATACACTGATGTATACACTGATGTATACACTGATGTATACACTGATGTATACACTGATGTATACACTGATGTATACACTGATGTATACACTGATGTATACACTGATGTATACACTGATGTATACACTGATGTATACACTGATGTATACACTGATGTATACACTGATGTATACACTGATGTATACACTGATGTATACACTGATGTATACACTGATGTATACACTGATGTATACACTGATGTATACACTGATGTATACACTGATGTATACACTGATGTATACACTGATGTATACACTGATGTATACACTGATGTATACACTGATGTATACACTGATGTATACACTGATGTATACACTGATGTATACACTGATGTATACACTGATGTATACACTGATGTATACACTGATGTATACACTGATGTATACACTGATGTATACACTGATGTATACACTGATGTATACACTGATGTATACACTGATGTATACACTGATGTATACACTGATGTATACACTGATGTATACACTGATGTATACACTGATGTATACACTGATGTATACACTGATGTATACACTGATGTATACACTGATGTATACACTGATGTATACACTGATGTATACACTGATGTATACACTGATGTATACACTGATGTATACACTGATGTATACACTGATGTATACACTGATGTATACACTGATGTATACACTGATGTATACACTGATGTATACACTGATGTATACACTGATGTATACACTGATGTATACACTGATGTATACACTGATGTATACACTGATGTATACACTGATGTATACACTGATGTATACACTGATGTATACACTGATGTATACACTGATGTATACACTGATGTATACACTGATGTATACACTGATGTATACACTGATGTATACACTGATGTATACACTGATGTATACACTGATGTATACACTGATGTATACACTGATGTATACACTGATGTATACACTGATGTATACACTGATGTATACACTGATGTATACACTGATGTATACACTGATGTATACACTGATGTATACACTGATGTATACACTGATGTATACACTGATGTATACACTGATGTATACACTGATGTATACACTGATGTATACACTGATGTATACACTGATGTATACACTGATGTATACACTGATGTATACACTGATGTATACACTGATGTATACACTGATGTATACACTGATGTATACACTGATGTATACACTGATGTATACACTGATGTATACACTGATGTATACACTGATGTATACACTGATGTATACACTGATGTATACACTGATGTATACACTGATGTATACACTGATGTATACACTGATGTATACACTGATGTATACACTGATGTATACACTGATGTATACACTGATGTATACACTGATGTATACACTGATGTATACACTGATGTATACACTGATGTATACACTGATGTATACACTGATGTATACACTGATGTATACACTGATGTATACACTGATGTATACACTGATGTATACACTGATGTATACACTGATGTATACACTGATGTATACACTGATGTATACACTGATGTATACACTGATGTATACACTGATGTATACACTGATGTATACACTGATGTATACACTGATGTATACACTGATGTATACACTGATGTATACACTGATGTATACACTGATGTATACACTGATGTATACACTGATGTATACACTGATGTATACACTGATGTATACACTGATGTATACACTGATGTATACACTGATGTATACACTGATGTATACACTGATGTATACACTGATGTATACACTGATGTATACACTGATGTATACACTGATGTATACACTGATGTATACACTGATGTATACACTGATGTATACACTGATGTATACACTGATGTATACACTGATGTATACACTGATGTATACACTGATGTATACACTGATGTATACACTGATGTATACACTGATGTATACACTGATGTATACACTGATGTATACACTGATGTATACACTGATGTATACACTGATGTATACACTGATGTATACACTGATGTATACACTGATGTATACACTGATGTATACACTGATGTATACACTGATGTATACACTGATGTATACACTGATGTATACACTGATGTATACACTGATGTATACACTGATGTATACACTGATGTATACACTGATGTATACACTGATGTATACACTGATGTATACACTGATGTATACACTGATGTATACACTGATGTATACACTGATGTATACACTGATGTATACACTGATGTATACACTGATGTATACACTGATGTATACACTGATGTATACACTGATGTATACACTGATGTATACACTGATGTATACACTGATGTATACACTGATGTATACACTGATGTATACACTGATGTATACACTGATGTATACACTGATGTATACACTGATGTATACACTGATGTATACACTGATGTATACACTGATGTATACACTGATGTATACACTGATGTATACACTGATGTATACACTGATGTATACACTGATGTATACACTGATGTATACACTGATGTATACACTGATGTATACACACATATATACACTGATGTATACACTGATGTATACACTGATGTATACACACATATATACAGACATATATACATATACATATATAGCTACTTTGTTTCTATCGTGAAAATCCATTATACCCCCCTTCTATGGATCACAAACAGAATTTCCCTGACATCCCCTCACCTTAGGAGTAGCCACTTGCCATGGTTACGTGATGTGGACGAATGACCCGCAAAGCAGCAGGGTGCCACACAAAAGCCTCATTGACAGCCAGATGGTGCACGCACCCCCACAATCCTTGGCATTTTCCTGAAACAACCACAAAAAAGCAAGATGTTAATACAGTAGTTGATGAGCAAATGTTTTTTTTTTCCCCAGTCAAGTCAATAGTTGTTGTTGTGGAGTCATGCCACTGATGACAGGCAAAGGAAATTACGATTTTACTAATATTTTTTTATTTTTAAATGTTTTTTGATTTAGTTATCATACCAAAAGGTGCTATGCATTTTTTTATATCCATTTTTAGATTATAAATTCAGTGAGTGTCATGGTCACGTTTTGCCTTCCTATATTAAATATACGTGTACGTAGATAGTCTTTCGATGCTGAAATCGAAAATCGCTGACCACAACAGCCTACGATGTAGAAATGATACTCTGCAAAACTACCTTTGCCCAATAGAAGGAGCTATCCGACTGGCATTTGGATTTGCTACTCCGATAAAAAATGTTAATAAATAAAATCTGACCTTGGGGTGGTAGGCATGGCAAGACTCAGGGCGCCGGCGCACTTTCTGCGTCTTCATCCGGTTGCACTTGACAGTGGCGTTATGTTTGAGGACGTCAAAGAAAATGGTCTAGACTAGAGAGGTCCTATAATGACACTGACTTTCGATCCAATGTGATTTTTCTCAAGATATTGTTTTCAAATGCCCATATTTTCATATGAATTTGAATAAAAACATTCAATTCAATTTGTACAGCAGCAAAATTAAATCCAAATATAATGAAACCAGTAAATGATAAATCACTTTGCATTTAAGTCACGAAATGCCTTGTTTGCAATATTACAATACATCGGCTGCTGAGTAGTTAGGAAGGCCTCGCAGTTCTGGGGTCCTGGGTTCAAACCCAGTCCAGTCCTTCTGTGTAGAGTTTGCATGTTCTCTTGTGTGGGTTTTCTCCGGATACTCCGATTTTCTCCCACATTTCCAAAACCATGCATGTTAGACCACGCGAACACTAAATTGCTCCTTGGTGTGAGCGTGAATGTGGCCAGATTTTTAAATGAAAGTTACACATTGAACTGTTACTCTCATTGGTTTATAATGAGACGTCGTCCCACTGTGCCTGCATATTTGCCTCGTGATTTGATTGACACCAGAATAAAATCACAGTAATACTAAAAACACACACGACTACTGCAAAAACTCCAACCTTAAACGGTTTTAGGGGGCGCAGATACTGATACTGAGTATCAGATCAGGACATCCCTCATCTGGAGTTGACTCAGAGACTAGTCAAAAGGATATATTTGATCTCTTTGGCCTGTAGCAGGATGGGGCTATACTGGCGCGAACAGTCACAGTTTGCTTCAGTCACCAGCAGCAGCAAGTTGGTGTCGGGAACCTGCTGCACCACAAACATCCTGCCGAGGCAACAAGATTGTGAGCTCCATTTGAGTATGAACCAACCGTAAGTAACGTTTTCTGTGTCGACGTACTTCTGGCAGCGTCCGCATTTGATGATACTATTTGCTTCCTTGACGGACGAGTCGTACGTAAACCCTGGATAGGCCGTCTCGCATGGAGCCAGCGCTTCCACCTTCTTCTGCTTGTGAGCTACAAACACACACACACACACACACACACACACAGCCACAGTTGTGGTACATATGTAGAAAATAATGTCAACTCAACCACATGATACATGTTTTAAACTCACTTGTGTGATATCCAGCCTTGGCTGGTAGATGATGATGAGGATGATAGAGATGATCGCATGGAGAAGGATGATGAAGATGGTAATGTCATCAAATAATCAATGAAACATTGACAACAAGAACACAATAAACACTCAAGGACGCCCCTCACAAACCAGGAGCGTCCTTTTGGGAATTCAGGAGTGCCTTAAGATACAAGGACTTTTTTGTTGTTGTTTTAAAGAATTGTTTTAAGCAATTACTAACCAAGATTTGAGATATGAGAGTGTGTATAGAGGACTGTATCTCAAAGCACCAGTGGATTATAATTATAGCAGGAGGATACATTACCATCCACAAAGTAGTCCGAGTGCCAAAAACCGCACAGGTTGAAGTCCAACACGAACCTTGAAACACACACAAACATTCTGATAAATTTTGCTGCACATTTAAATTCTATGCTTGATTGTATTGTTTTTTTTTAATATGGTAAATTGTTGAAATGCAAACAGCAACAAGTCCAGAGGCTTCATATGAAATTGTTATTGAGCAGAATATTTTTGGGATAAAAAGATGTCATAATATAGCATTAAAAGTGAATACTCTGGGAAGCGTATTTTGAACACACTAGAAAAAAATACTTCAACGTCCTATTATTAGCGGGCATACAGTATTTAATGCCTTACCTATTTCTATATCTTCACCCTCTTGCTACTGCGTCAACGAAATTTCCCGAATATGGGATGAATAAAGTTATCCCATCCAATCCAATGTTTTAACATAATGGGTGTTGTGCATTAACATGAGAACATGGGGGAAGCCAATAAACTAAGCTATTGGTACAACAGCGTTAGGTTTGGCATTACCTGTCGTCACTTTTAAACAAGATAGACATCACCTGCTAATGGGAAAACAAATTCATACTGTGATATAATATACACATATTATATACATATATTACTCACATAAGTGCATTGGAAAAGATCCAGCGAATGATTGCCACTAGGCCATAGAAGGGCTGCCGAGACAAAGAAAACAAAAACAATAAATTTGTAACATCAGGTGAAGAGTTAAATCATTCCAAGAATGCCACATTTAAAGTGAATAAGAATAATTTTTAACTTAAACTACTAATGGTGTACAACATGAAATTCTGCTTGTTTATTTACTCATTGACACCAACAGTGTATAAATATTAAGATAGATGGTAGTAGATATTAAATCATACGTGTCAATTTGTGCATATTTTATACGTTTTTTGATCACTTCAAATTGTGTACACCATATCACAACTTTTGATTGGGATTTTAAAACTGTAAAACCGATCTCGTATCACCCATTTCAGATCGTCTCGATTACTGGTCACAGATCAAAACGTCATCGCCGACAGCTAATGTCATGCTTAGAGCATTATATGCGAACGCGCATTCCCCTTTCACCAGTCCGCCTTTTTACTATATAAATATAGCGCATCAGCAAGCAATGTACCCAGACAGTCAAGCTCTCAGCGTCATACATTGACATCTACAAAATCTTGAATTTAGTGCATACTGATTGGGCACCACCTCTACTTTGGAGAAAATTTTAGACTTTTACGTGCACCCTGTGTGTGTAAATATGTGCCTCGTTGCATTTGTACGTTTTTTTTAAGTTGCTTAATAAGGGGAATTCCATCATTAATAAGGGGATCAATTAGCCAAGGTTGCCAGGTATGCTAAATCAAGTTGAGAAAGTTCATTAAAATATAGAAATATAGGCACATATTACATATAATTTTATGTGACTGAAATATAGTATGGCATTATTTCACAGTAATAAGGAATGAGTGGTTTGTCTACTATTGAAGTATACTTGGATGGGACTCAAAGTATATTTGAATGGTGGCATTCATTTTGAATGTTTCTGTTAAGCCAAGTGTTATTTGTGCCGTTTTGTGCTGTTTTGTGCATTTTTTCTGGTATTTTTGTGCATGTGTCGTGCACACTCACACTTAGCAGAGGCCGAGCACTGCTGGCGTGATGGTGGCTGTTCTTGCACATGGCCTGGTAGTCAAACAGCGAAACCCTAAATCCGCCACATGGAAAAATAGCAGAGTTGCATTAAGATATCCACTTTTCATCAAGCTGTGACTCAATGCAAACCGTCAACAAATATAATACACTACTCCAAAAAGTACACTACTTATGTACTATATTGTCTTTGGTATATTAAAAAAACACACACAATAACAAACAAATAGAAAAGGATTTGTTGTTCGCCAAAGGGAAACAAAGGTCATTTGTTTAAATGGAAAAGGGATTTCATCTGTAAAACGTAATGTGATTTATGTGAAAAGAACTACAGTAAATAAAGAATAAATATAATCCACTAATACAAAATGGTATCATAAGATGTAGGTCAAAATACTTAGATCACATTTTTAATCATATATTTACTGCTTAATCTTTTACCACAAAATCCTTTTATTTGAACATTGAAAATAACAATTATTTAAATGTTCATTTGTGAATTTGAAAATATTAAGCGATAGAAAAATAATAAACTGTATTTTTTTAAAGAAGAAAATTGTCCTTTTATGTGGACGGGCAAAAGGTTTTAATCTCACATTAAATCAGATTTTTTATGTAAAAGTAAAGAATAAAAGATGAATGAATTTAACAATCATAAGATTAAAAAATAGAAACTTTTACTAAATGACAGGGGGTTCTCTCTAAATAGGGCAAAGCTTTTTCTCAAAAAGAATGTGAAATGTTAAGACCCTCCCTGACAAATTTCACTTTTTGTGGCATCATGAGAAGAAGGTAAGAAGGTTAGCACTTGCCACTGACTTTTTATACATGCCCATCTTTATGAGTGTCGCCATCACAGCGCCATCCACCTCGCCCATGAAACGACCCACCTGGAAAAAAAGGAAGCGGCATCAAATCTATGTTAAAAAAACAAACAAAAAAAACCCTGATGACATGTTAAATTCACTTGTTCATATAAATTGTCTGTGTTTACATTTGTCTTAATTTACTGTCAAAGTCCAGCAATCAAGTGGTGACTTGATCCTAAAACTCATTCCATTGGTTGAAAATTTAGTGTGTGTGTGTGTAGTTAGCATTGAAGGTGAGTGTGAAGGTCGTGTGGCAGAAGATTAGGCGATCAAATCCCGCATCACCATCCAGATGTGGTTATCAAAATAATCCTTATCAGATGTGACCCTTGACCTCTGACCTCCTTCCTCTCCTTGGAGAGCAGGATGAAGCCATGACTGTCCACCAGCAAACACCTCAGATCCTGAGATGGAGCACATGAGATGGGCAATGAGATCAAGCCGATGCCATGTCAACAACGCACAAGCACGACGGAGTTACGTACATCACTTTCGCAGTTGAGGGGGCACAGTCCTTCGATGTTTGAACACTATCAAACATATATGAATTAACAAAAATATCTTTGATACAGTGATATTGGTCACACCAAAGTGTAAAAACTCACGTCTGTGTCGCTTGCCTAAAAGAAAAACGACAAGGAATGATTCAAAATGAGTCCATCATTAAACATATGCTCAAAAATAATGATTTAGAACTTTTCATATAGCAAATGGAGATGTATTTTTAATCCAAAGGGTAGAACATTCTCACTTAGGTTAGATACTATAACAAGGCAGATTAACATTCATTCAATTTCCATACGGCTTATCCCAGCCAACTACGGCTACCAGGCCGGACAGCATCCTGAATCGGTGGCCAGCCAATCGCAGGGCACGAGGAGACAAACAACCATTCATGCTCAAACTAATACCTAAGGGCGATTTAGAGTGTTCAAGCCCCCTACACTGCATATTTTTTGTGGTTTTTGTGACCACGCGAGCTCAAGGAGAAAATGTCAATTGCAAACAAGATTACAGAGCTGCCAACCTACGTTGACCCCATTTCAGTACCCTTGTCCCATTTTCGGAGTATTTCTGGAGTGATTCATGCAAAAATCGATATAAAATGTAAAAAATTAAAATAAAATAAGCGTAGGACAATTTAAATCAAACAAACTGTTATTGTCATGTTTTGATATTCATTGCAATATTGTTTTTGTAAACTATTGAAAAAGTATAGCATAATGAAAATAAGTAAATTAAACATTTTTACATGTAAATTAAACATTTTAAACGTAAATTAGACATTTTTACATGTAAATTAAACATTTTCGTAGAGAGTACTAAATCACAGTTGCATGTTTTGCTGTATGTACTAAACTGAATGATGTATCACTGCTATAGGCCCAGGGGCAGCAATGAGTCAAATTAAAATTTAACATTTGCCCTTCAAATATAAAATTATGAGATCAAACTTCCATTTAAAAAAGAAATTAAGTAGGGCAGATATAATCGGTACATGTAATCATCAATCAGTGCTCTGAAACAAATTGTTTGTTATTCCAAAGTTAACAAAACTGGAAGGGTTTATGGCCGATGACAATGTGTATCTATATATGTGCTTATATATGTATGTGTGTGTATTTGTATGTATTTATATATTTCAGCAACATGGTTATTTATTTATATATTTATTCATGTATTTATTTATTAACTTATTACCTATCTATTTACGTCTAAAATGCCTTTCCTATTTTTGCATCCTCACCCTCTTGCTACTGCGATAACGAAATTTCCCAAATACGAGATGAATAAAGTTATCCAATCCAATCCAACTCTGCCCATGCTGGTTTGGATAAAAGCACCAACACATACCATATAGTGACAAACATGCCTGTGCACGTGTGTATGGGTGTGCGAGTGCGCGAGACCAAGCTCAACATTAAAATATAAGGAGATGAACGTAATCAACAGCTGTCAGCTCTCATTAAGTGCTAGCCCACATCTGTCACAGTCGCAGCCTGTCTACGTGAGTGTGTGTGTAGTCACCTGCTTGGTGATGGCCCAGAAAGTCTTCTCCAATAAATCCAAGGACATCTGCAGGCCAACAGCTAAAAGTAGCACATATACAAACACAAAATCAGATGGCGTCAAAGCACTCTCAAAAAGACAAAATGGATGCTGTTCTGTTAAGGCAAGCTTTAGGACTGTTTGAGGCCTACTCAAAATACATTTGGAATAATAATGTTACTGCATTAAAGCTATGCATGCCACCTTAGAGTTTTTAAATAAAAAAAAATATTTTATCATTTTCTTGAACTGCAAACAGCGTTAATTAATAGCAGAAAAAAATCACAAAGAAGTGAAGTCGCAATAATCGAGGGAAGACTGTATTTTTTGTTAGAATAGGTGGTTTACATAAAATGTGGGATCACTTGTGGGAGATGTTGACTTTCAATGTGTATAAAAAAAAATTAAAAAGCCACAAAAAGGGAAACTGCCTGCAAAAACAATGTATTTTGAGGTATTTTGGGAAATACAAGCAAAGTGTGTTTCATTTTGATAGAAATACACGTTTTGTAGTTTGCTTTGACAAGTAAAAACTGGGTGGATTTGGTATTGTACAAGTGAAATATATTTAATGTGTCTTGTACACTTTCCTATTCATTCATTACATACATTTGCCACATAGATGCCATTAACACCAGCTCTGCAACAGCACTCTCTCTAGTTCAATGTGTGACAGTGTGTGTGTGTGTGTGTGTCAGCTAAGAGGGCAGTGATGTTATGAGGGTGTGCAGATGATGAGGATAAGGAGGAGGAGCATCCAGGATAAAGTGCATTTGTGTTTGAGCTCCAGGAGCAAGTGGATCAAGATTTATTGGCGGATGAGCACTCGCTTTCCTTCCCTGCAGGACCACTTCATTTTCATCACGGCAATGTGGAGCAAGTGAAAAGGCATTTTTGTTTGGACAGTCGAGCTGATTGGCACATGGTGAGTGTGTCTTTAAGTCTGCTTGTGTGAGTGAAAGGGA
This sequence comes from Stigmatopora nigra, assembly GCF_051989575.1. Lineage (NCBI taxonomy): Eukaryota > Metazoa > Chordata > Actinopteri > Syngnathiformes > Syngnathidae > Stigmatopora > Stigmatopora nigra. The sequence goes on along the minus strand of NC_135509.1, from coordinate 15,531,135 downwards.
CTTGTTTAGGAAGTTCTCCTGAGAGTAAAAGACCCACTGGACTGTGCATCTGTGGATTCAAGCCTGTTAGAGTTTTAGAGGAGCCAACATTTAAGATTAGGGTTTAATTTTTGGGTCCCGTTTGAGCGTTTAAATCAATGGCAGGGTTTTGACTTTTTGAATCAGGCCTGTTTTTATTCACTTTAGTCCCTAGGTTGAATTGTTATTTAGTATTTTTAGTGTTATCAGGGTATACATATTAAATTTCATGGTGATATAATATTTGGATAAGAATATGATATTTGCCAAAATTACCAAAGTCTGCCACTTGATTCATTGCCCTTAGATTGATTGAATAAATTGTTATGTACTTTTCACCTAAAGCAAAAAATAAATTCTAATTTTAGACAATTTTGTTGTTGAAACATTCCGGCCATTGGCATGAAAATCATTGTTTTAAAACAAAGATGCATATCTAACAAATGACATTGGTTGATAATTTGTAAATAATTCATTTGATTGTTGCTTTACAAATGATGTCTTAATTTAATCAATTAGGTCAATTAAAGCATCACCCTAGATTTATTTATTTACAGTGTGGTTGCTAGGTCATGTTTGAATGAAAAAGCTATTTGTTTATTTGATACTTTATCTATTTTGATGTATGGTTACATACAGTAAATAGTAAAACAGAAAATACAGTCTAGACAACATTGACATTAAAAATACACATTCCCTCATTTAGTTTGGATTAGTGTGACATCATTTAGTGGCCTGTGTGAATGTGTGAGGCAGCATGACTGTCACTTATTTGCAATGTACACTTAGTAAAATGTCATGTAATTATAATAAAATATTTTAACATATATTTTTCTTATTTTAAGTTATAACTAAGTACAGTAAGTAAACAACCTGAATGTCATCAGGTCAGCCTTAAACATCTGATAGCGTAAACTCTACGTCATATGTCGTGACGTTCTTCTGTGTTGTCTGTGGTGACCTGAGTGGTTTGTCATCTAATGTGCCTGATAGCTCCTTTTAGGCTGCCAGATGTATTTTCCTCCCGCAATCTGTGGCACGTGTGTGCTTTTCTTTTGTGGCATTTGAACAAAGCAAGATGCAGGGCCCACAAAGAAAGGCGCTTGGGGCATCGTCCATCTTGACTTATGTCACCCAGATGCCTCCGAGCTTCCACAAATGGAGCGCAGAGGCAAGAAAGCCAGCGCGAGCACACGTACTGCATTTGTTTTCTTTTGCTTCCACTCAGTGAACTGACCATACTCTTAATCCACAAGCAGTGATTTTTCACTAACCCCGGCAGTTTGGCCTCACTCAAAGCTTTCCAGGGATTATTCAATTTAGTTGCGGATTAGTGGCGCCAACTCATTGCAGCGTCTGCTCTCGGCTGGAAGGGGCAAGCTGCGAGCATGTCTGCATCCAGCATGTCAACAGTGTCAAAGATAGATTAAATTTTTTTGCTGTTAACTTTAGAATTACCATGAAACCTAGTGTGGTATAAACCATTAAATTCAATGGTTTATATCACACTACGTTTCACGCTAATTCAAAAGTTAACAGCAAAAACATTCAATTTAGGGATTAACAGCTAAAGACACGATTAAAAACATAACATGTAGTACAGGGGTGCACAAACTTTCTTTGCTCAAATTTTAGTTTGCAAGGAGCCAACCTCCCGCGATCTACGTTGTTTGACAAGCCACAGACAAAGCTCGGCAGTTATGGATAGCCAGGGGTGCCTACACTTTTTCCGTATGCGAGCGACTACAGAAATGATCATATTCATTCTTACAATTTATGTTTTAATTCTTACAATTTTGAGGTGTGTTGCATAACCCCATATGTAAGTACATGTGGGTGCATGCGCGTTAGAGCGACACTGTGCCGCTACTTTAAAAAAATTGCTTGGCACCAAGCTGTTGGGATGGAGGAGTCACTCGGCACCGAGTTAGGAGGGGGGAGCAACTGGAACAAATCCCATCACCACCAAAGGGTGATGAATTGAAACACGTAAGAGTCGCACGCATTTGAAGTGTCCAAGATCAATGTATCACTTAATGAGCAGTTGTCATAGCTTGTTAATGTGAGACGACGTTGCGGGCTCCACACATAACATAATAAAAATAATAATAAATAAACAAAATTAAAGCATTGAATATCTTGTGATGTTTGTAAGTTATGCAATCCAACAATAGCACATTTGTTATTGACTGGTACATCACAATCGATGTATTCGCCACCGCTGATATAGCATGTCCAACAAGTGTAACTAAGTGTCATATAAATGAGCAATGGTGTAAATATGGAAAGTGTGGTTTTGGGTGCTCTGCAGATTTTGTTCAAACGGACCCTGGCGTGATCCAATGTGGCATCAATGTGGCTGACATGAGGCATATGAACTGGCAACAACAAAACCTGCAAGCCCTTCTTGGTAAGTGTTGCTATTTTTTTTAACTATTTTTTTGTGTTGATATATGTCATGGCCTCCCATATGTCTAACACCAATAGCATGTCGAAAAGTGCCACCACTTTGCCAACAAGGAAACATACTTGCATAGTTCCTAATGAGATTTAACCATTCCTAGGTCTGCTTATATACTCTCTAAAAGATCATTCATACTCTTCAAATTCTAAAAACCTAAATATTTCCTAAAAGTAAATAAATTATTTTGTAGTTCAGTTACTACTGCTTTGTCATCATCCTTTTGTATGTAGATGTTAAATTCCTTGAACATTAAATGGTTTGTGAAACAAATATCCTGTCCCAAAGATAGTACATATAGTACTATGTCCAATTCAGTTAACCTGTAGGACCATGTATGCTCAAGTTTCAGTGCTGGTACATTTTGACCAAGAGGGTGCCAGCGATCATTCTCAATAAGTTTTACTTGGGTTGTGAGAAACACAATAATGTGATTGGATGTGAGATTATTTCAACAACAAATGTGACAAGTCTCCAACTCATTATTTAAAACAATTAAATAAACTATCATGATTATTGTCACAAGTATTCTAGTGTCCCAATCAAGCAATTTTTCACTTCCAGCTCAAATAGATCAGAAGTCGATCAATTGGCTTTAATGGTGGCAAATCAGTTAACACTCATGCTTGATTTTCTCACGAGAGCCAGATGCAGTGGCATATATCGTTGTATTTTGGATTTTCCATTTGACACCCAAATGGACTTAAAGGGGAATGTCATGAGCGGCTTCAAGTGGCTGCAGATGGAATCACAACAGGGCAAATTGTTGTTCGCAAATCTACAAGCAATACTTCTGAAACAACTTTCTGCACAAGCCATGAAAACACAGCCCTGTGTGTCTGCTTTTCAGCTGCTGCTGTTACACCGGCTCTGATTTTGATGGTCTGCCTGAGCCCGGGTCGATGCTGTCCCAGCATGTGCACCTGCAATGGCAACATCAGCGACTGCTCGGGTCTGTCTCTGAGCACCTTGACACCCCTCTTGCCCCTGCTGGATCAAGGCTGCGTGACATTGCGCCTCTTTCAGAACAACCTTTCCACACTTGCATCCGTTGACTTTAGCAACCTGACCAGCCTGGAATTCCTGGACCTTTCCCAGAATCGATTATCTACCCTGTTCTTTGGAGCATTTTCACATCTAGGTAGCCTGCATTGGCTCAACCTGTCCACCAATCTGCTCGGTGCAAACTTGACCACAGAGGACTTCAATGCCAAAGAAGAGAAGGACCGGGGCCTGAACAAGGAGGTCTTTAAGGGTCTGTGGTGGCTACGAGTTCTGGACCTGTCCTCAAATGAGCTCCACTGGCTGCCTACAGGGCTCTTAGACGGTCTGCAGAGATTGTCATGGTTGTCATTGGCCAGGAACAATTTGGCCATTCTAGAAAGAGTCACCTTTGAGCCCCTTGTGGGACTTCAGGAGTTGCACCTTATTGGGAACCCCTGGGAATGCGACTGTAGGATGACGAGCTTCAAACACTGGATGGAGTGGATGGTCTACCGAGGTGGGCTTCAGTTCTTGCAAATCTTTTATCTTCAGGAATATATATAATTTATGAAATATATATTAAATCATAATCTAATGTTAACAAGCCATAGTCTGCTAAAGTCTCTAGACTTTTCTTGAAGGGTTATATACCTTTTAAGTCATGTTTTCAAGCAAAAAAAAATGGAGTTGGGTGTGTATTTCTAATTTTGGCATGGGACAAAACTGCTGAGTGTTTAACTGTTTTTACCCCAATTTGAAAAATCATAGTGCAGAAGCTTTCATAATGCTAACAAAATGTATTTTCACAGATGGACTGGTAGACGCCATGATCTGCAGTGTCCCCAGAAAATTGTTGGGGCGGGACCTACGCGGTGTGCCGGCAGAGATGTTTGCCAACTGTGTGCAGAGCGCCACTGGGGAGTCTTCATCAGAAAATTTTAGCCGCCCTCTGTGTCCGCCAGGTCGTCTCAGCATCACAGACGACTGCATAAGGCAGCGCTACCGTCCGATCAGCGTCCGCCGAGCTCACGGTACGCAGATTGTAGCGGGTGTGGTGTGCGGAACAGTCTGTATCATGATGGTGGTGGCAGCCACCTATGGCTGCATCTATGCCTCACTCATGGCACGCTATCAGAAGAAGATGAAGAACTGTGGGCAACCGCTTATGGCCCAGGACGGACCAAATGCCGACCCAGAAGAGGGGCTTGAAGAGACTGCGCCGAAAGAGTCCTGCGTGGTGTATGGGTACCGCATCAGTAGCTTCTGATTTACTCAAGATCCCTGTTGATTTATCATCACCAAAACTACCTTTCATCTACCAAGCCCAATGAATAATTTCAGTCCCAGAATCAACAGTGTAGGCCACTATATAAAACCACCATTGTAGTGATTAGGAAGTAGACAAATAGTGAATAATTCCCAACACAACCACAAACTCACATCTTGGTAGTTATGCTACAGCCTCGTTCTATAGGCACACCCAGCCTTCAGCAATACTGTCATCTACAGCCCATACAGAGATACTACAACTTAAATTAGGACCTTGTTCAATGTCTACCACGTGTTTATACCATCACAGTAAATGTGGATTGTTTACATTCCTCTCTGTGCTCCAAAACTCGCCTAACTCAATAAAATCATTTTGCCTGAGATGATTTGTTTTTCCACCGCAGAAATTTTTTTCAAACATTTATGATTTTAGACAAATCAAGAACAATCCCAAACATGGTAGTCCACTGCTGCCAGTAAGTGAACTTCCACAAAATTGGAAGCAAACAAATTAGGGATTAATGGATAATACAATTAACATCCAAACTGGGACTCACTGAAAAGTATCTGAGTAGCGCGTTGGAACTCATTAGGCAAATTTTGACAGCACACTTAAACTCTAAAAACTGTGAAAAGGCCACAGCCAAACAAGAAAACTTTCCAAAATAATTCCTTTATCATATACTTTTGTCCAGAAAAACTGCAGTGACGATGTAACGGAGGGTAGTGAAATATGATAATTCTAATGACTAATGATAAACAGAGATGAGTTCTTGGCAACCAAATCTAACAAAAGCAATTGACTTAAAAGAAAACTGACCTCCAGCCATGGCTGTTTTTCCTTGTGCTGAAACAGTGACCGATGTCGTGGCCACCACGTATCTCACGCCTGGAAACCAAAACACCAAGAAATTAGACAACAAACAGTACAAATGGGAAGGTGGACAATGGTGGACAAACTGGTCTTTGACGGCCAGTGTGGGTACAGGTTTTTGTTCCAACCGATCCAGCACAGACAGTTTAATCAATGAGATTTCTGCAGAAAACAAAAACAAAAAAAACACCTGACTGAAATCCACTGATTGCACTTGTAGGACACCAGATTGGTGAGAAGGTGCCCTTTCTATGCTCTCATTGGCTAAACTGCTGACACGAATTGGTTGAAACAAAGACCACGACCCACTCTGGCCCCTTGCGGAATCGGTTCGAGAACCCTGCTTTACGTGTATGATAACGATAAATGTCAATATCATGAATCGGTCTGTTATGTGAAAACGATAGTAGCAATCTGACCTTTGTCATTGACAGCATAGTAGAAAAAATTGCCAGGTGGATTCTCCACAGCCAGTCGATACCACAGTGGGAAATGATCGATAGTGAACAAGTTGTCCTTGTCTGAAGGGGTCAAGAACTTCCTGTGATATGACACCCGGATACATCGTGATATTTAGTCTGAGCGATTGGGTGATCGACACGGAAAGTGTTCTCACTTGGCCACACGCGTCTCCGTGCCGGCATATCTCATGATCCTCATCAGACCAGCACGTGTACCTAGAAAAGCCGCTTCCATGCCGGGCTCCAGCCTGCACAAACACACACAAAAATACCCTAACAATGCAATCCATCGATATTTGTGTGCTTTGTCGTGTTGTGTTTGGGTTTAAAAAAATTGGAGTGTGATAATACAGGCACACACATGATAGGGGAGAATAGGTTGGTTCGTCACAATGTTTACACTATCATGAATCTCTTCCCATCAACAAATTTTAGAGGAGTTGCCACTTGTTAATGGATTACTCCAATCTATTATATTGTTTAATTTAAAAAAAATATATATATATATATCTTTAAAGGGTGCACGTTTAATTCATTTGCAACCAGAATGACTTAGACATCTATTACCGCCAATGGCAGGGAAAGAGTTACCTACTGGGAGAACAAAAATAGAGCGTTACTTGGGCTTGGGTCTTTCTGTTTATATTTGCAAACAACCCTGTTCTCCACACATATGCGCGTACACACCGACAAAGACAAAACGTTTGCACGCAGGCAGTGCTGACCTATCGTTGAGCACAATGGCGTTCCAGTAAGCTTCCATCGGTGCCGTCACCACCGCGTCAAACAAAGTTTGCTGAAGCAGAACCTCATCACCTAGACAACACACACAGATGATGCCATCAGTTAAGAAAATAATCCTAAAAGGTGCCACGGCGGTCATGCAGATTTTTAGGTCATTCATTTTTATGGCTTTTCAGCTTACCAATATTACAGGTGAGACAATTCCAAATATATTTTTTTTAAGTTCAGAATGTATCCCTCATAATAATCGTGTCTAATGTGATAATGCAATGTCAATACATAGTGATGACGTACATTCTAGGTCTGGCTCCTTGCCCATTAAGTAGCGGATAGCCACCTCCAGCTGAGTGTACTTGCGATGGGCGGGGTCAATGTCCGTCTCACAATATGTCCTTAAGAAGAACAACACAAAGAGTAAACACAAAACGGGATCGCGGAAGGTATATTTGATAGCCTTTGACGGTTATCTAACATCAGGATTTATTCCTATTTATGGTAATTGAAATCTACCAGTCGTACCACTCGGATGCGATGCTGAGATCCGGAGAGGTCAAGTCGTGGAGCCCTACAAATGCAAAGTTCATAATTAAAGCAAGATTGTGACAAAAGTGAATTATCCTCAACTAATGTGGGTTATTCTGGGTAATACAGCTTACCTTCTTCCACGGATACATTTCCCACAAACATGAGCTTCCCATGACCCTGGGTGAGCACCATGCCGAAGCTAAACACAAATACACACAACATTTGCCACAGTCGTAATGAATTGCTCAACAAAGTATATGCTGTCATGTTCCATTTTAGGAAATAAAGTGATGCCTTGACATTTCGAATTGATCGATAACTGTAATACTAGTTCACACAATGCTATGATGGAATAATCAGTTTGTTCAAAAAAAAAAAAAAGAGAAACGTTTACATTGTTAAAGTTGTTGTCCGTGCAAAGTGAACCCAGAGTCCCGAACACTAAATGCAGACAGTAAGTTGATGTAATATTAACCATTCTTGGCACATGATGAAGAATATTACATTGTTGTCGTATTTTATTTATGTTTTTCATTGCGTTATTTGAACAAGTGAGCATTCATTTGATTTTGCGACTGTTCACTGAAATAGTCTGTTTCAACAAAATTCTTTGTGATGTCACGTGGCTTTGAATTGGACAGAACATTTACTCTTACTTTAAAAAGGAAAATATCGAGATAGACTGCCTATTGTATTACAATAGCCAGCTTCAATCAGCTATATATCGGGATATAAATTTGGGCCCATATCCCTCACTCGTTATAGATTGTATCAAAAAGGATAGAAAAGATTGTACCTGAAAGGAGTGTCGTCGATGTTTGTGTAGAAATATTCGTTGACCAGGAACAGTGGTCTCCTCTATTTAAAGGCAGGAAGAATGTTGTGTATGTCAATCAAGTCATTTTTTACCCTAAACTTGTTAAAGTACTTTTCTAGAGAAGACACCCTTCTTTAGGAAGTGGCTCTAACTTCCTACAGACTTCGCAGGTGGACTCACCCCATTCTCCACAGACGCCCTGACGTTCAGACTGTGGCTTCCCGTCTCGCCCCTCACCATGGCTGTTCTCAGCTGAACGAGAGAAAATACACATCAGACATTGGGCCAGTTGGGAACAGGACCATAATGCGTTTGGGGTGGTCACCTTCTCTTCACTGTCCTCCCACTCCACTTCAGACAGATCAACACTGTTGTAGTTGGGCTTTGGCTTCAGCTTCTTGCCATCCTTGTACTGAAAACGTGTTACAAATTCTAACATTTTCACACAATGTTTTGTTTTTCAATTTTGGTAATTTATTCTTTTTATATCTTAAAAAAATATCTTAACATTTAAAATATATATATTTATCATACATTTAAAGTCAAATCACTCATAATTCTTATAACACTGCTCAAAATAACAAGAAAACAAAACACGTGAATGTATAGGGGGGTGAAAAATTTCCATGAAAGATTTGCAGCAATAGAAGTGTGAGGTCACCAGAGGTCGGAGGTCAGGATGCGCGAGGATGTAGCCGTTGTTGGTGATGAGGAAGGCATAGCCGTGAACGCCCAGCTGAGGAAAAATAAAAGACAGGATCACCAATGACATCATGACGATGACTTAGATGTGGAGGATGACTGACCATATATCGGGGTGCGAGCTTCATGACCTCCGAAAGAGGAATGTCAGTGCCCACCACGCCCAGCAGGATCCCGTGTGACAACTGCACACATGTTCACATGTAAAGAATCAGACAAAAAGTCCCAGCAATATGGATTTAAAAAAAAAAAAAATAATGCTGGCAGTATGTAAACCACAGCTGCAAGGAATTTTACCATTAATGTTTATTTTATGTTTATTTTAGGGTAATTTGAGCCAATTGTTACTTTAAGCCCTAACACACACAATGAAATGTGAATTCAGAAACCCAACAGGTCTTGAATCCTTGATTAAATTAACTTAATTTTTATCCATTAGGGTTTTGGGGCTAGGTTTTAGATTGAGGTTAAGAAACATGGTTATTGATTTAAGATAGGGTGCTGTTTTGAAACCCTCATTTTAAACTGTAACCGTATCTTTATTCTTCTTAAAATCCTAAACTACAGGTGGCAAATTCAAGGCCCAGGGATCAGATCTGACGAGTAAATTACGTGCATCTACTGTGTTTCTTGCAAAAACGTGATCATTTATTAATGAAAATCATCTGTTTCAAAATGTAAAGACTAAATAGAGAAGAATGAGGACTTTAAATTAATGACAAATGATTTTCCCCCTATGTTTCATTTTTTTAAAAAACAAAGATAAAAAGACAATATATATTAAGTATTTTGGGCCCAGCAGCCCTACTTGGCAGATATAATGGCCCTTTGAAGGAAACCACAAGTACAATGCAGCCAATGACAAATGAAAAGTCCCTAAACCCTAGTTGCCTTAAACGTGAAGATCCCAATGATTTCTTTGTACGTGTGTAATCAAAGAAAAAAGAAAAGACTTGGGAGTTAGTTTTTTGACTGACCGTCTCCTTCTTCTTGCTGAAGACGGGCATTGCGACCGACGTCATGAGCAGCAGACTTTGCGCTTTGGTGTTAAACAGCTGATGCAAAAAAGCACAACAACATGTCAACATTCAGGAAAACAGCAAAATTATTGCCATTGAGTGTTGTGTCAATTTGATGAACGCAATTTTGAAAGTCGTGGTTTAATAAAGCTTGTGAAACACCCTCATATGGTAGACCAAACAGGACAAAACCATTGGGAGATTGGGACTTGCTACTTTACTTAAAAAAAACATTTAATGTTTTACCTCCTTGGTGTTGGGAAGCTGACAGAGGGATGGGCCACAGAATGATGACGGTGATAAAAATGAAGATGAAACAAGACGTGATGGAGCTGAAGAGGAACAGGACAAGGGCCGCGGGTGCGTGCGCCCTTCGAGGGGCTCACCACAGTATCCATGTAGGCTTCGGTCCAGATGATGTCGTGATCGTGGTTGATGACCATCGGACGACTTAACACGTGTAGATACTCCATCACGTTCTCCTGCACGTCGGCCAGAGTGGACACATGCGTGTAGTAGCCTGGAATCACACACACCATAAATAATTCATGAAGCACCCAAGTAAACAACAGACATATATAGAGTGATGTACCACCTTTATTGTTGCATGCGATCCATTTTGTGTTTTGTGCAAAGGTCATCTCTCTTCCAATCAAATATGTGAAGACACGCACCTAAAAAGACAATACAGAGTCCTAATCTTCAAAATGCTAAAAATGTATTTCAAAGGATTCTGTATGTTAAATTTCGGATCAGTGTTGCGCTCACCCTGCGGTCAGGCCAGTTGAACTCCTCAAAGACGGACTCAAAATCCTCCATAGCACCGTCTGTGATCAACATGATGGCCTGGTTGCACATACTGCCTTGACCTTTGACACGCGCCTGTCCAGAGTCAAGCACATGCACATTTATTGTTTTCGTGCATGAGATCAAAAACAACCCACCTATCCACAATTTTCTCACCTCATTAAGGATCTTGAAAGATTCTTTCATTGCGTGTTTGATCTTTGCTTCCCCTTTCACATGAAGCTCATCCACCAGCATCTTGAAATGCTGACACCAACACACACACACATGCGTGACAACAATGACATGACACATTACATATTTTTTCAGGATCATAAGTCCAAGGTTTTCTGGGTTTGTGCATTTGTAAATGCATTTTTGTGACTGTTTGTATTTGTCTTTGTCTGTGTGTTTGAATTCTACCTTCATTTATTTGTTTGTCTTTTACATGGATGTGTGTTTATGTGTGTAAGAGTACTTGTGTTTAAATATTTTAATTGCATGTTACCTCCCTGTTGTCCAGGTCAGCTTGGACAAGAGTTCCTTTGAAGCACGGCTCCACATAGCGGACATAATCTGTGTACTACACAATTTTTAAAGTTATGGGTGAATGAATTGGATATGATAAAAAAAAAAAAAAACATCTGTGTATCTCACGGCAATGACGTTCACAAAGTCATTTTCGCCCAGTGTGTCGAGAATGGTGTTGATGGTGTGTTTGGCGATGGTCATCTTCAAGCCCTTCATGCTGCCGCTGATGTCCACCATGATGATGATGTCCTTGGGTGACGTGGCTGCTTGGATGTACCTGATGCAGATGAACGGCATACAACAAACCTGCGGTCATTGATGGTATTTCTTTAAAAAAAAAAAAATCAATGGCATAGTTTCTTAACAATATAAGGAATCTAAGCACCAAGTATTTCCAAATTAAAACTTCTCAACTAACTTTGATGAGTCTCCTTGACTAGCACTAAATGACTACAGTTGATCACGTAACGTAACAATTCAAGCCATCCGAGTATTGTATTGTTGCGAGGAGAGGAATAAAAAGTCACCAGTTTCGGTTCCGGCAGTCAAATGCCGCCACACCGTTGCTGTCTGGAGTCCATTTGATACCTGAAATCCAGACCAGATTCTTAAAATGGAGCACATATTTATCATCAAACACACGTGAGTAAGTGTTGTTTTGAATAAAATAATACACTATGATTAAAATTTTAACTTATTATTATTATTATTATTTTCATAAATCTAATTAAAAAGGCACAATGTGGTGCTCTGCAAAAGCCAATGAAAAGAGCCATCGGATTAGCCATGCCTGCTGTTTAAATACAAAAGAAACATTAGAAACAGGGAGAAAAAAAAAGAAAAAAAATGTACTCCCAGAGGCACTGCACCCTCTGCCCTTCATTTAAACAGGTGATATGTAGACGTATGGTGCATGACCTGATGACTAGTTTTTTTATGCTTAGATTTCTGTAGTGTGGAATAGTGCTGTGGCTGGGGATCTGCCAAGTCACCAATTTGCAAATAAATATGTGAAAAAAATATACATACTGTATTTTCTCGCATATAAGGCGCTTTTGTTGAGTGAATCAAGATATTTGGGCGGCTTATTATGATATTGGGAAATTGTAAAGTCAAAAAATGTCAAGGCAACTTTCAGGGTGCGGCTTATACCCGCGGCCGGTTTATAGGCAAGTAAATAGGGAATATACTATACGCACAACGCAAGCATGAACACACACTAAGATTTTCATCCACCCCACGGTGTAACAGATTGCATATGGGGGGCCACTACCAAATGGGTGTCTTCTTACCAGGGTAGATTCTAAAAAAGCCAGTGGAACTGCCAAAGAATTGCCAGGTGAGTGTCGGGTCTTTCTGGAAGTTTGCCATGAAGACGTCATTGAGGGCTTCCGAGTTGTAGATGGCATTCAAGATATTCGGGTCTGGAGGAAAGAGATGGTCAGTGTTGAAAATGCAAAGCAAAAAAGATGGCAGAACCTTCTATTCAGCAAGCATAAACTCAGACCTTTGTTGTAGACGTTAGTGGGCACCTGGATGGTGCTCTGTTGGATGTTGACGGGCATCTTGTTGAAGTGCTCGTTCTCCTCCAGGGCAAACTCCCCACCCAGTTCCACAGAGTTACCGTCCTCATCCACCGTGTTAATCAGCATCGAGTTGTAGTAGTCGAACTGCCACACAAAAACGCATCCACACATGTATTTATGTGCGCTCCGACACATAAAAGTCACGTTGAATCAATAAGAGTTAAAAAAAAAACATTAAAAAAGAGGGAAAAGAAATAAAATCACAAATAAATTGATGAAAAGTCATACAATTGGTTATTTGAATCATGTTCGAAATTTGCTCGGGTATATAATAGAGTTTAAAGCCCTGATTTAAAGAAGCTAACTGTGCAAGCCAGCCACAGATCTTCAGGTAAACTGTTCTTATGCCATCTCATCCTTCTTGTTCTTAGAAGACACAAAAAAATGACTCCAGATGATTTAAGGGTTCCAGATTCTTCATTGTGGTCAGGAAAATAGCATGCGTTTTGGCCTAAGGCTATTTAGTGTTTTATAGACCAGCAGTAAGATTTTATAGCCTATCGTTTGACTGACAGGAAGTCTGTGTAATGATTTAATGGATAGTGTAATATGGTCCAGAGTAACAAAACAGCAAATTAAACTCAAGAAATTACAGTATAAGATATGTTATTTTTTTTAAATGACTATTGTCTATGGCATGTACTATTTGATAATTAAATTTGTGTTTTTGTTTTAAAAAATATTCTTAATTGTAATCCAAAGGTCAGGATCGAAAGAAATGCTATAAATTGCTTAGGTTAGCCGCACATATATGCTGTTGGATATAAAAGAAAGTTTGTGTTCTCATTATAAATGATATATCAGAGGGAGTGTTGGAACACATGCACCCACCTCTAAGGAAGTATTGAAATCATGGTAGAGGTCGGCGTCTTCTGCTGATTCAGCCAACCTCTGGCGGAAAAAAAATCATCATAAAATAAAATCACTTTGGTCTGCCTTTGGTTTGTCTCAAACTTAGTAGGATTGACATGACCCCATGGGGGAAAAAAAGTAATTAGTGGCCAAGTTCAGTTTTTTTATTGATAGTGATGGAATAGTATGAATGAGTACTCTGTATAAATTATTTAAAAGATAAAAAATAAAAACCACCTTAACAGACTTCATTTTGCTTCCCAGCATGCGTTCAATCTTTTCAGAATAATCCTTGACAAGATCATCTCCAGCAAGGTCATACATCTGGATGATGGGCTCCACATCCTTCAGTTTCTAAAGCCATACACAGCAAGACACACACTGCACTATTAGCCGAGCTGCTTAGAAGCATGGCACTAAACAAAGCACAGTAATGCAGGTTACTTAGGTTATTTGTGTCACAAGTGATTTGTGTCAATTATTTTGGTCTTGTGGATTTTCCCCAATTAGATTTGATCTGAAGTCGGCCAAGTCAGACGTCACAGTGACCTCCAGTGACTTACTCCAAATCAGAAATCATGCCAAAGTTGCATCGAAAAACAAGCTGTACCTTCTGAAGAAGAAGAGATCCTGAATATTTGGTGGACAGATCTCGAAGTTGCGATGAAATGATCGATGCCCACTGCTGAACACTATGACACAACGACACAAGAAAAAACATACTCAAGAAATGACAACATTACAAAACTGTTGCATATTTCAGCAAATTATTGCCAGTATGCAGATTAACAGTGGACACACAAAAGATAAACAACATTGCACAGTTACAATCACATTCTAACATATATAGATCTGTTTGGGTATGAGAAACATTCATTCATTTTCTTAACCACTTATTCTCACAAGGCTCACGGGGAGTGCTGGGGCCTATCCCATCTGACTTCAAGCACCAGGTGGGGGACACCCTGAATTGGTGGCCAGCCAATCGCAGGGCACCAGGAGACAGACAAGCACTCACACTCTATATCTAGGGGCAATTTAGAGTCTCTAACCAGCACTACCATGTGTGTTTTTTGGAATGTGGGAGAAAACCCACGCAAGCCCACGGAAAACATGCAAACCGGAATATCAACATAAATTGAATACATGGATCCCTGCAAGAAAATAAGAGTAACCACCCTTTATAAAATCCTGCAGCATGTTCATGCTCGGACAAAACACCATTCACCCGATATGGAGAACGGGGCTCAAGGCAGTGTAAGGTGAGTGGACTGGCAAGGCCCAACTGGCATGGGTCCAGCGGGTATAATGGTCCGCAGATGGTGACAGACGAGCTGTTAGCACGAGCATGAGGGGGCACAATTTTGAAGACGTAGCCATGCAAATGCAAAATTCAGTTTGGATATTTAGTGAAACAATTCAGAAAATACTGTGGTGTGTTTCGAACAATAATGTAATATATAAATTGGCCATACGTCCTGCAGTATGCAGGAAGTGTGTAATTTAAAATTCCTTGTCCTGAATCCTGAGCAGCCTCAAACAGGACACTTATTTGTCATCCCTTCTCAAATTGGAACTGAACATGACATAGTCCAGCATGTTTGTGAAGTTTTCCTGCATTAAGAGCAGCTAGCAACTTCGGAGAGTGCTTCTTCACCTTAATTTCCTGAAATCCCTGTAAAAAAATCTGCAGATTGCATTCTAAAGCCATTCCACAGTATTGTGGACAATGCACTTTACTGCAACATTCTCAATGCCATTGGGCATTATATAACTGCACAACCAATCGAGGACAGATCATTGATGTAAAAAAAAAAGCATTCTGGCTAGCGAGACTTTACAATAATGGCAAGTATTGCATCGCAACACTTAAAAACAATCTGCAGCCAAGTTGCGAGTGAGCTGAGGCCAGATATTCTAGTTGGAGCGCGCGAACACAGATTAACCAGATTATCAGGTTGAGTGGACAAGATGGCAGAGGGACAAGAATATGTGGAACAGTTGGCGCCTCCCAAATCCTGGCCACTGACCTAACCGGCCAGCAAGGGGTGGAGCCAACTTCCTCCCGCCAATGATTTGCAGCCACAATAGAAATCAGGCATTAAAATTCATATTGAAGCAGTTTGTCTATGTAACAATTATATCCCTCGTGATACATCCATTACAATGATAATGACTCTTAAAAAGTATGTTTTTTTTCTGGTATGTTAATTGACAAGGAATGACATGCAATCGAGATTCCAGATAAAATTTCTCGTCAGTCACTTTGATTTTCAATGATGGAATGAAAGGGCAAATAATGCTTTTATTTATTGAAAGTTGAAATGCCAAAATCTAGTTTACAATAATTGTGGTTTAATCATCTGCTGTGTGCATGAGTGTGTGTAACTGTCTGTTTGTGTCTGTTAGTTCCCTATGGACTCTAAAATGGCTTTGACAATTTATCTGAAAATTGACACAGTTATGCTTTCAGCGTCTGTGGAGGACACAGAATTGGATTTGTATCAATTTTTTTCAGACAACTACCAAAAAACTATCGGGTTTCCAAAAAAAATGGTCCGATTTACACTAAATTCACACACCTTCGCAATCTGTTGCCAGGGGTGTCAATTCGGAGTTTCAACATCATGAGTCTCTTAACGGTAAAGAAAACCGATAAAATATATTAAAAAAAAAACAAAAAACAATACGGCACAATTGTGACTAAACCGTCTAATGGATTTCAACAAAAATTGGCAGGATTATGAATCTGGCCGTTCAGAAGGTCCCTGCCAAGTTTGACAGTTTTTTTTTTTACACAGCCACAATTCGACAATTGATAACACTTCAAACCAGTATTTCCCAAATATGCGGTTTTCAGAAAAAATAAGTTCAGCGTGCAGTGAAGCGGAAGGAAGAATTGGGGCCCCACGCTCAGACCATGGATACAAAGGAAAAAACACAAGCAACAACAACTATGGTTGGATCTAGACTTCTTCGAAAACCCACTTCCCTAATTCACCCTAACCGATTGCCTCCAGCCTTAAAATACAGGGTCCGCGGAAGTACTAAGTTAGTTTGCAGTGAAAAGGAAGTGCACTTCCCATTAAGACATAACAACCTGCGCACAGTGAAACTGCACATGGCCATGCTATGCGCACGTTGGGAAATTTGAACTGTATTGATTGGCGTCTTACGCACCTACTTTGACTCCACACACACACGAACGGGCACTGCTCCAAAGTCTTACTCAAGGCCCAGCAATGCCAGGCTCTTCTGCTTGTTTACTGTGGTCCCATAGAGATTTAGATCAGAAATCTGTTTCATTAATTTACAAAAGGTTTAATATTTCTTTCTTCAGGAGAAGGAAAACTATTACCCAGATCCAAACTATTTTATGTTTGTTTATCCACAGTAGTGTGGAGGCTTTGATCCATCCAAGTAAAATTAAAATTTTGATCAGAACCTAAATCAAGTTGAATTAATTATTTATTGCATAGCTAGGGCCATGTTAGAATAAAACTTAATGGTATTAATATATTTAATCCATAGTTGGAATTTCACTTTTTACAGAAGAACAAAGATCTTTGTAAAAACCCGGTTAAAACCTGCTTTTTCATTGTCAAAGCATGAAGCTCTTCTTCAAAGCCAACTTGACTATATTGGGACCATAGCAAAGGTGAAGCCGTTTCTTTAAATTCACACTGGCAACATGAGAAGAAAATGGTGCAGATCAAAATTAGTTTGAACTGGTTTCATTCATTCATTTTCCATGGCCATCTTCCTCTGCTCATCCCAGCTACTGCTACTGTCAGTAGGCAGGGTTCACCTGAAATGGTTGCAGGCCGAATTGCAAGGCACCGCGAGACCGACAACGTAAAATTTGACAATTCCGATGAATTCTACTTCACACCCAGTATGCAACAATTTGACTCATTCACTGTCAAAACAAGGACCACTAGAAATAAACTGGTATAAAACTGCGGAGTGGACTTACGTCTCAGGTGGTATTTTCATCTGAGCATGAACACTGGCCCACAAGAAAAACAATCCCAAAACTCTGCGCATTTTAGACCCTCTTTCCATCCTGACTATTGGGATTTGTCAGGATGACTTAGAAGGACTGATGAGGCCTCCTCACGTGGGATCCAGGATGAAAACCAGCTTGTTGCTCTTCATCAAGTTTCTGCTTCTTCTACTTCCTCATGAAGGGACCTCACGATAAAAAGCTTGAGTACCCCTTCCCGCAAGTCTCCCCTTGCTGCTCCTTTCTCTTCTGAGTTCCTTCAGGTCTGGCCAGGTTCTTCCTCATAGCATCAGCATACAGTTGTGTGAGCTTCCGGCATCCCACTGTGAATTTTGCTGCCGCTCACCCAATTTGCGACATAATCCACTTGGATTAAAAAGACCTCTTCAGCAGCAGGAAACCAGCAACGGGGCAGGCGGGACCAGAAGGGTTTGCAGGATGTCATTGGACAGACGCTCCGTTTCATCTAAGAGGATTACGCGCACACTAGTATACATATGTGCATGCACGCACACATATACAAACACCGCCCCAGACATACACATATTTTGTATACATAAGGGTTTGGTTTTATGAAGAGACAGACACACATCCACACACGACGACCAATTAGAAGAAAAGTACAAAATAGTGTTTTCTTTGAATACTGGAACGCACAAACACACCTGCATTTTGTCACGTTCACACACCAGTAGGCAGTGCTGCTACTATGCAAGTCTTAGGGTTGAGGGTATTTTCCGAGTCTTCAAGATACCCCCTATGGCAAGGAAGGAGGTTCCTCGTCATCTCATTCATCTCATCAAGGAACCTACCAAGGTTGCATCTAAAGAGTCGGGCTGACTCTAGAATTCATGTGCCTTTACAAATCACTTTATTTTTTTAGGCATGAAAGGATTTCTTTTACCTCCTGAATTGAGGCTATGCATGTTCTCCCTGAGCCTGCGTGGGTTTTCTCTGCTTACTCTGGTTTCCTCCCACATCACAAAAAAAACATGCATGGTAGCCTGGTTGAATACTATATTGTCCCGAAGTACAAGTGTGAGAAAAATGGTTGTCTCATTGTGCTCTGCGATTGGCTGGCAACCAATTCATGGTGTGCCCCACCTTCTTCCCAGGGTTGGCTGGAATATGCTCCAGCAAATCCACAACCCTTGATAGGATTAGCGGTATGGATAATGAATGTATAATTTTCCAATTTAGATCTTAAGTTGATCTATAACCATAAAACAATATTCAACTGAATTCAAGTATGATCATAAAAATAATCAGATAAAAAGAACAAATTACCCAATGTTAGTTCCTACCAAATCCTTGTTAGCAGGAGCCAACACATTCATATTATAAAAAGGAAACCCAATGAGAAAAAAAATCACTATCTTTAAAAGTTGTGGTTATTTCCAATACACTAGTTAAAAAAACTCATATTTGGAAAACTAGGATTGGTGATAATTGTAACTGTTGTAGCAACTGTGCCCCACCAGACAACATTGTTTACCAACGCCCTCAATTTCAGGTGTCAGTAGAAACAATGGAAATTATAGTACCTCAAATCATCTCACCTGCATGGATGAACGCATTCAAAATTGAAATGTCTAGTCTAAAATAATGCTGTTGTTAATGACATTACATGGACCACAACGCTATCTAGTGGATAAAGGTAAAATCACTGCTTTCAATTTAATGTCACATTGACCCACTTGCTGTGCCGGCCGGTATAACATGCTAAGCTGCTGACAAAATTTTCCAATGGAAATAAATTCTGATCACTATTATGAAGGTATGTAGCGCCATATTTGTTGTCATCACATGAGAAAAACAAATGTTATGCCCATCAGCAGACAACCTCCTTAACAGAAAGATTAGGAATACATAATCCTTTTGGAAATTGAGGTCCGCCAATTCAATATAAGGCCAAAACAAGATAAATACTATTTTGGTTTCAAGCCACACTATGGTCCCTGGAAGTTTGAAGAGGGGAGCCTCATCATTACATTGTGAACACGGCCAGCCCTGGTTTTCTGGGGGCCCCAAAGATAACTCACTCTCGGGGGGCCCTGACGGATCAGCAACGACAAAAAAGTGGACCTCTTTGTACTAAATCAATCCTTACTTTTTCCAGACACTCTGCTCGGCCATTCAGGTGGATGTCTTGGAAATATTGATCCTGAAAGCTCCTTTTCATGCACATTTTTCTTCAGCCACTGGAGCACACTACATCTGTTAAAAAAAACACACCACACACACACACATTTTCACACCATATTTTAACCACGGTGGGGCGCTTGATGTGACAAAACGTTGTCGTCCTTTTCTTTACATGCATCTTTACAAACAGCGATCCAATGAAAGTTGCAACCAAAGAATAACAAAGTCAAGCAAACAAAGTCATCTAAAATGCGAACATCAACACTAGAAATGTTTGCTCTGACTTTAGCTCTCGATGTCAAATTTTCTCACTTCCTACCTACAAGATGTATGACAATAGTACTCACACTTGAATGATGTCCATGAAACTGGATATTGCGGACAGAAGGTGGTAGCTAAACATGACAAGCAAATGTTTTTGTTGTGTTCTGTTTGTTCTCTTTGTGTTTTGTTTATGCTCTTTATGCATATATGTATGCGGGTAGATGATGGCTAAACGGCTTAAACTGCTAAACAGAGCGTTTCGACTGCAATAACATCCAGGTGCGCTGGGAATCGACTTGACCAATGAGGGCGCAGTCTCCATAAAACCAGCTCACACGTGATCAACTGGGTGCGGAATATAAAAGGACCGCCCTCTTTTTAAAGACTCAAGTTTGAAAAAAGACCCATGAACACAAATTTCCAATCTTCTACTTAAAATAATGACAGTACATCTACAAAAAAATGTTTATAAGAATAAGTGTATTCTAGAGAAAAAGCAAGGTATTTTGCTTCATTCAAATCATCCAAAAATTGTCAAAATATGTAAACTAAAGTGCAATCACATATGTAAATGAATGGCTTTTGTTTTTTTAAATGTACAATAACCACTCATCTGTAATAAAACAACACATTTGCCATAACTGCATCAAGTTACTACTGCACCTAGGATGACCTAATCTAGACTAATTTCTCTTCTTGTACTTGCACTGTAACCCCACAGTCTGCTAACCATTTCAGTCACTTTTTGTACTGACTACTTACTATGTTGACAACGAATTCAATTTAATTCAATTCAATGAGTCTTCAACTTGAATACACACCACTCATAATAAATGTGACTTCTGAACAACTGCAATTCTTTTTGCTGTAAGCAGGAAATAAAATGAACATGTCTCTGCCAGCTAAAGTTCATATTTATATGTAGAATTCTGCATTGAAGTTGAACGTTGTTAAAAAGAGGACATATTTTGCTGCAGATTCATTTATTTATTAATGAGATTACCCGGAATGTTGCCAATAACAATGAAGAAGGAGAAGAAAAATTAAAAATTAAAGCCAGGAAGTAAATGATCATACTGAAGTTTTATATGGTATCATTTATGATATGGGGAATCCATTTCTTCAAAAAGCATTGTGAGATTATGGCAGTAATCACCACACATGCGCTTCTTTGCTGCAAACGTAGGAGAGTAAATCCTCGCAACTAGCATCTCCCCAACCGCCACCTAAAAGAAATACATAGTTTAATGTAACGGTAATTTATCCACGGCTAATTTGACTAAAAATGGTTACTTACCACTGTCATCCATCTCAACACAGTTCCCATTGCCGTCTGGCTGACCTGAAAGGAAGTTATCGAAATCTTCAAGCGTTCCATCAGTCCAAATGAAGTCATCATCGCTCTTTAGTTTTTTAAAAGAAGACAAATTGGATATTAGTGAATATTTTTATACTCCTGTTGGGTGCTGTGTCACGAAACGTGTTCATTTCCGATTTTTGGAGCCTTTTTGATTTTTTTCTGTGCCCTTAGTGAGTATGGAAATTGATGCTTTCAGCCTGAGTGGGAGGGGGTAGAAATTGCTTTGATTATCGACAACATGACGGGATTGGTAATAAATGAATTAACAAAATGTTCATTTCTTAAAATGTGCACCAAATATTTCACATATCGTTTTATGAACGAAAAATGAATTAGAAATTTCCAACAATTCTCTCTTCAATGTCTTTTTTTTACCATGAAATATGTGATGTATGTGTACAGTTGAGTTTTTTTTTTCTCTTACATTAATTGCATCATGGAGTCCAATCCAAGAAGTATCAGGTACAACAGTACCAATTTTAATCAATTCAAGAACGACAGCATTTTCAAGGGCACTGTGGATGGAGACCAGATTGCCACCAAGAATATTGCAGACCTTCTGTTGGGGAATAAAAAAAATAAATACAAATTAAATTTGATAAGGTTCACTGGTGTATTGGAAGACTTCCAAACCTCTGCATCAGAAAAACACCGCTTGTCTTCTTGGTAGATGTAACAGTTGCAGCCCAGGCGAGTCCAGCCTCTAGGACAGTCATTGACTGCAACACAATAGTTTTCATAGGGACAAATGCATACGTAATGATATCAAATCTGTTGCTTTTAAAAGGTTATTAAAATTGCTCTACACACCTTTTTTATGAGTCGGAGGCCGAGCAAACTGAAGTAAAAAGGAAAATATTCTTTGTTTTAAATAGTAATCTCATTGATCTCATTGGTGCTTGTAAGACATAGAAGTTCATTTATTTTATAAGTAAACAGTAAAAATCTAACTATCATCCCATTTGAATGGATATATTGATTCATTAAGCCTGATCGCGTCAAAATTTATCAATGTGCAATTAATCTTCAAGCTGTGTGTTTTTCTTTTTTAAATATAGTGATGGCCCATGATACGTCTCATATTTCTCATCTAATTTTCTGAACCGTTTTATCCTCATCTGGGTCACGGGGGGTGCTGGAGCCTATCCCAGCTGACTCCGGGCCAGAGGCGGGGGACACCCCGAATTGGTGCCCAGCCGATCGCAGGTGCCAAGGAGACAAACAACCAATCACACCCACACGCTCATACCTAGGGGCAATTTAGAGTGTCCATGCATGTTTTTGGAATGTGGGAGGAAACCCACGCAGGCCCGGGGAGAACTTGCAATCTCCACACAGATGGACATGACCTGGATTTGAACCCAGGACCCCTAGAGCCATGAGGCCGACACATTAACTACTCGCACCACCAAGCCGCCATGTCTGACAATACAAATTGAAAATTGTAACAAACATGCAATAGCTTCATATGTTTCTGTCTTCATAGCATTGTATCAAATCAAATCTATCAAAAGCCTTTGAATCAGATCTATTGGTGTGATTTGAACTTACAGCTTGGGTTAGGACGACGCAAAGCAGCAACAACGAAGGAAGAGAAAATGCCATCTGTAGAATTACAGAGAAAAAATTCATTTCATTTTAGGAGTACATTTAAACACAATTTGAAAAGAAGGCTCTAGAATTACCTTTGCATCCGTAGTCTTCACTGTATTTGCTCGTGTGTCGATGACAGCCGATTATATATACATTGTAACGATGTGGAATGTTGCTGATCAGCAATTCCATTAATATATGGATGCCAATAAATAGTTTGGGCGTGGGGTAAAAGATGCCGCTAAGTTTTTCCCCAATTCGTCCTTCTGTTTCACTGCACGCTCACCTTATTTTTTTCTGAAAACGTTTTCAAGGAAATACCGGTTTGAAGTGTTATGGATTGTCAAATTGTGGCTCTGTCAAAAAAAAATGCTGGCGGCAGATTGGGAATGTGTGTCGAATTTGGTGTGAATAGGACCCTTTTTTTGGAAACCCGATTGTTAGGTTCATTTTTAGTTATCTTTATTATATAATATAAAACAATACATCTTGTGTCCCTCCAGGCTCCCCTTCTCTGATGTGGCCAGGTGTGTTTGACTGGTAATCGGCCCCAGTGTATGTATTTAAACCCCTGTGTCTGACATGTCTGTGTGGGAGTAGTACCCACTGTCTTTTGTTGCCCCGTTCACTTAAGTCATGTTTGGAAGAAAGAATATGTGAGTGTGTATGTCAGCGGTTATTCTGAGTTTAACAGAGAACAATAGTACTTAAATTGAGAAGAAGTTTGCCCAGCATGGCCTGCTATGGAGTGGAAAGGAAGCATTAAGGGGTATGGGATGGAGGCATAAAGGGTGGTAGGGTGCACAAGCAGGCTGTTTTTAGTGTTGGAGACCCTGCAGCTGTTGTGTGGCACGCTCCAGACGTGAAGAGAAGCAGCGGCCAGCTCACGTCACTGACAAACAGACCACTAAGGACCACTCTGTCAACGGTGTGCATCTGGGGAACGGGCATTGGTGAAATGTCAAGGCTTGGAACGTAAAGCTTGGTTTCTCCTACCTCACTGAAGGCTACATAGTCTCGCCAGCTGTTTGCACCTCTGATGTTCTCGACTGCAGCATCCTGTTTAACAGTTGTCAATCATTGCTCCATCCATCGATCCAATGATTCAATGCGTCATCCAACCAATTACACATGAAGTGAAGACAAAAGACACTCACAGGATAACTCAAAGAAGTGTGATAGCATCGGAATGGAGACGTCCTAGTTGTAAAACCTTCAAGGACTTGTTGTTAAATGTGGAGGTCTCCAATAGTCACCTGAGTTTTGGGAAGAGAAGGAGGCAGTAGACCCAATGAAGGAAGGGAAGGTGCAAACAAAATATACAGTGGTACATCTGCTTACAAAAGATTCTATATGTAAAAATATTCAGGTTATGAAAAGCTTTGTTGAAAATACATCAGGCAGGGAGACAAAAGGTGAAAATAATGGACAATCACAATGAAAAATAAGGGAAAAAAAACAAAAAATCCCAAACAACCTAGCAAAACACACACAAAAACTCATAACAAAATCCCTATTAGACCTGTTTCTGAGTCTAATGTATGCAGTTTATTAGTAGTTGTTTTTTGTGCAATTGTGTGGGTCTGCCTATGCAACTGACTGTGTGTGTATATGATTGTGTGCTTGAGTGTATACGTGCGTACATATACATTTTTTGTAGGGGTGTGTCTGTGCGTAAGTACATGTGCATATACTTGTGTGTTCTATATGTGTACACGTGTGCATGTCAGCTGTCATTTCATCGTGTTTCCCTTCACACTTCTTCCATTGCTCATCAGGCGGCATCAGGAAGGCCTCACTTCCCAGCCTGCCTTTCTGCCCTCCCCAGAGTTCTCATTTAGTCTCTTTGAAATCCTGGGATCGAGTGTCCAGTGAGTGCAAGTTAGGCACCGCTCTGTTGCTGAGTCGGCGGATTTATCACAAAACATGTTCACACTTCTTCAACATACCAATTAATATGCTTGATTGCTGTTTTTTGTCTGGTGTTTTTCCTGCTAATTCTATTGGCACTTTAGATACCTAGCCATAACCCATATCATTCCTCTTTTTTTCCCACATATCTAATTGCACATGGTATTTGTCAAATGTACACTATTATTGTACTGCACCATTAAAAAGTTCTTCACACATATACGTGCACTTTTCGGTTTTTCTGTACGTTACTACAAAATGATATGAACTAGGATTACCTTACGTTTCATTTATCCGCCCAACAACATGACAAAAGATCACTAGAATTGGTCTCCCATTCCAACTTCAAATTGTCAATGTTTCAGCTGAGTCGACCAATCACAATTCGTCACAGTGTGTGACGGAGTGGCTGATAGGTGACTAAAAATACTTGTCGAGGACCTTATGGAAGCTCAGCAGAAACCAGTAAAACAAACACGGGTGGGAGGTCTGGAAATTTCATACCTTGGTTGAACCACTTATACCACTCAGCATACCCCAACACAAAACCCCTGACTGGGTGCATGGACTGGGAAGATGGTGGGAGAAGCGTTAAATAAGATTTTCCATCAAAGAAAATTAAATTTGATGTGAAAGTTTGATAGTTGACCAAGTTAAGTGGTCATTAGTTGAGTCACTGTTTTCTTTTTTTACAGGAATTACTCAAAGTCAATTAGCACCCTTTACCTTGGATCGACAGTGAATAGCAAGTGACTTCTTCTCTTGAGCAAAACATAACTTTAACCTCTAGATCTTTTCACAATTAATCAGCAATGAGTTTAACAAGTGGACAAGTACCCTTCCAGTGTAGAAGAAGTCAGCATTTTTCACTTCTTTCATTTTGATGATGAACATAAAACAGGATAAGAAGTGGCCATCTTGGAATTAGTTGTTCTGCAGCTTCTTCTTCTCTTTCAACACATATGCACTAGCTCTTCCATGTGTTTGGGGATCCCTCTTTCCCTGAGGACCCCTCACACATCCTGGCTGACTGCCTGGATCGGGCAGAAGGGGCTATTATAGTTGGTAGGCGCCTTTTAACTCACCAGGATCACACTCTGTGCGGGAGTGGAAAATATGATTAGTAGGGGCACTTTAACAAAATCCAGAGAGAAAAGCTCTTTATGGAAGAGCGTGACAGAGGCACATAAATATTTGCTGGCGCGAGCGAGCAAAAAAAAGTGCAACTGCAACTGGGCAGCGTACAGCTGACAACAGGTGTTGCAGTTTACGTGCTGAAAGCCAAAGCTCCCAGTCTCATCTTCCATGTCGACAAATGCAAAAAATAGGGGACGTGAGAGCACGCTTTTGTCCATGTGGACCTAGCGTTAGCACAGGAAACATTTAACATTAGGGTTGTAACGGCGGATGTAATGAACCCTTTGAACCATTTTATGTTCAGTTTGCTATTTGTTGTTGTTGTTTCTTTGGTTACCATTTAAATCTTGGCCAAATAGAGAACCATAAAAGACTCTCCTAGACCTTCTATTGATATGTCAATATTTCCTGTTAAGTTAATTAAAACTTAATTGTGCCTTCCGTTCTTTTATGTTTATTGTCTTTTTATGACTTCTTTCAAAATTTTCACTGGATAATTTTCTTTCTACAGATAGGACATAAACACAAAAAAAGTCAAAAGTTTGCATCTAACTTCTTGTGCTTCAGTTGGACTGAAAGAATGGTGTTTTCAACAAACAGGCAACTGCGAGTGCATTAACTCACAGATGAATATGACCCCCCCCCCCCACACACACACACTGTGTGGCTTCTCATTGGTCTACTGTGTCGTCACAGAGACAACAGCTGTCTCTAGGATGAAGAAGCTACTTTGAGGGTGCCAGCCAGTCTGCAGGCCTGCAACTAGAGCGTCCCACAGGAGACCCTAACACACACACACATACATATACACGCACACACTAGCATAAACATGGATGCACCCAAGCACATTGACAAAGGCTATTAAAAATGCTCATATGGAGAAAAACAGAAAAGTACACACAAAAATGTACATAAAAGCACATACCCACAGTAACACATGCTAAACCATCTCCTCGGGCTCTTATGAATGTGCATATTGAGGGCTGCATGGATGATTGACAGGTGGGACAGGTGGGTCATTTGTGTCTATGCATATGTGTGTGTCCCACCTGTTTACATGTGCATGCACACACACATAACAGTATGAGCAGTTTGCTATCCCCCTATGACCTGTGACCCCGTGACCAACTTCTCATCCCCACGGGCACGGTTAAATAAAAAAAACGGTACTGCCCATGCACTCCACAAGACCCCCATGTACTCTCATCACACACAGCAAGTCAGCCAAAAACAACAATACATGTACCTAAGTGAAACATCTAACCTTTCACCTTTGAGCCCACCTTTAAGAGGTAGTAGTATATTTATTTTTTACTACAGGTTCTCATACATGTGTTTTTGACTGTTGCCCAAGTACTGCTGTGATACATTGAGTTCATCTCATATACATCTCAAGATATTTCAGTGGTTCCTTAATTGAAGTACTCTTTGATTGCTAGATTTAAATGGACACATTTATTCCACTTAAAAGCCTAATCAGAATAAAAATGTTCCATGTCAACACCCCTTTCTAACCCAGTCAAGTCAATTACAATCAAGAATTTATTCCGATTTAGAATCCAATTGGATCATTCAGTTACATAACACTTCTGCTCCATCCATTCAAACATTTCCCATACTGCTTATCCTCACAAGGGTCTTGAGAAGAGGACATCCTGCATTGGTGCCAGGCCAATCACAGGGCATAAAAATTGTTCTTAAACTTTAGAAAACAATAACATGTTGACAGCACATTTTGACATCATTATAATACTGTTATTCTCGCAAGCTAGTAAAAGCAGAGTGAGTGCAAGATAAACTGAGCTTGTCTGCATCTGAGACTAAAATGTTGCAGGAGATAATAAAAGATAATAATATTATTGAAAGACCTGATGTAGAAAAATTGGAAATGAAAGCAAAATTTTGGTGATGATTAAAAAGGAATACTGGCAGACTGTTTTGTTGACGCCTCATCTTTCTACTATTTCCGGAATATTAAACCAGTCTGCTCATGTCCAAATAATTTGTTGTATCTGAAAGTGTCCCCTTCATTAAAATAGTGTATTTCCTATCGTAATTTTAGAAGTTTTGTGTGTACCAAAAATGTAGTCATTGTGTTAAAGAGCAAGTATGGGGGAAATTGCAAAAAAATGACTTGATAACATTTCCTAGCCATAATACGGTAACACGAATACAGTGTTACCTCGCTTATCGCGGCTAATGGGGACCAGGACCACCCGCAATAAGTGCATTTCCGCGAAGTAGGGATTCCCCTTCCAAAATGCTTAATTTGAATTTAACCCCCCCCCCCCCCCCCCCATTTTTTAAGGGTTTTTTTTTACCCCCCTGTATACAGTACACCATATAGAATACGGGTAGAGAGAGTGAAATTCATGTAATAACAAAAAAAACTGTAAAATATGTTGTTTCAATGTAATATTTTTTTTTCTTCCAAAAAAAATCTGCGAAGCTCTGCGTCGGCGTTAACTGAAGCGCGAAGTAGCGGGGGAACACTGTACACACATTTCAATTACAATGTGTATCTCTTTATGTCATGTCTCTGCATGCTTTTCTGTGGGTTGGTCAGACACTCGTCAGTGTGAGGGCCATCTGTGTCTCCGTCTGTGAGTGAACATTTGCTGTATCGGTGGCAGGTGCAAATTAGGGTGATCACTGTTGGAACAGTGACCATCAGAAAAAAACAACACATGCGATGTGTGCAGACCACTCACACACATGCACACACACACATACACACGCACGCAACTCCACACATAACTTTGGACAGACAGTTTCGATGTTATCTACCTGTAATTTTGAACAAATACGTTCCTTTGCTAAACTATAATGTGAGCCGCAAAAAAGAAAATAATATGATTCTTTTGTGTGTGCTGTGGCATTTAACAGTTATTTTATTGTATTCATTTCCACTTTTTTTTGCTTATTTTGTATGATCTTGTGCATATGTCTATGTGTGTGCTTGCGTATATGTACATACTGTATGGGTGTGGATGTGTACATTTTTATGATGCTTACATAGGTTTGCATTTGAATAAGTGTAGTGCAAATGTGTGTTTTTCTGTCTCTTGTGTGTAAATGTGAGTGTCTGCAGGTTTTCATTTGTGCTCATTTGGTGTCAACATTGGGCTTTTTCCTAAAAAATAGGTACAAAACACGAAGCTTATTCTCTAGGATAGTACATTTAGTTGTGTAATGGTTAAGATGAATTTGTGTTTGAAATCTGTGAGGCTCCATGCATTAAAGTGTAGCTTTGTGTATGAATTTGTATGACCGACCACAAATACCTCTATCCATTTACTGTAAATTGATTTGTGTATATATGAGTTATCGTTTTTGCGTGGGTGTATGTTGTTGTGTGTTTGGAAGTGTGTTAGTGTGTGTGCATGTAGTTATTTGTTGCAAAATGTGTAACCTGAGATATTGTTACCCCCATTGGTGGGCATGTCTTTGCGCTGTGCGGGTGCTAGTTAAAATCTGTGAAATTGTGAGTGTCACGAAAACCCAACGACAGGGTTTGCGTAGTCGTGCGTAGCGCCGCGTGTTAGCTGTTGGCAAGCATGCTGCTATGTAAGCCGATACGTGTGCATGCTTGCTTGGAGGGGGCAGGCCAATCCGAGCAGGTGCTGAGGCAAGCGAAACGATAGTTGGCACTCCCAACCAATGAACAGCCTTTTTAGCAGAGTCGGGCATCGGGTGTGCGCCCTGCACTGTGCAAACAAGATGTTGTCAACACAAGTAACTTTCAGAGAAGGTCAGTTCACAACACTTCTTTGCAAACATGTTCAGTTATGCAGTAATTGAAGAAATGCAATAATTAGGAATGGATAAATGAATGAATGAATACATTAATACATAAATGAATGTATTTATTGATGAAGTGCTGCATTAATCATATACTCAATCCAAATACCTAGCACATGTATGATTTATGAAATAAATTAGATAGTAAACTAAAGATACTTGAATAAATAAATGAACATTTTTTAATGTTGCATCAATGGACTACAGTATTAACATACTCATCACTCATCATTAAAGTAAAAAGTATAAAGTACAAAGTAAAGTAAAAAGGTATGTATTAAGAAATATTAAAATGTAATCTAAAAAAAGATAGAGGGGCTGAAAACACGAAAAACAAATAAGAGTGGACAGAGCTACTGCTACTGGCTTCCGTGTGACGGCGCCATCTTGGAAAAAAAAATGGACAATGTCGGCGGGCCGGATTAAAAACTTAACGGCCCGCGGGCCGTAGTTTGACCATGTATGCACTAGATCCTTTTTATGATTGATCTGGTTCATCTGTTTGTCTCTAAAATTTGAATTATTTACACATTAGGTGACTACATATATCAAAACACGCGTATTCAAGAATAAATGCTTCACTTAACTAAATAAATGTACATGAATCCATAACTAATGCATATTTATCTGTTGGGGCGAAAATGTTCTCTAACATCCAACTTTTTCTCCAAAAGTCTCGTCACTTGGCTGTTGTAGACAGGAGAAAAGTCAGGTCCACAGCTGGCCTTTGGCTTTGAAACACGAGATGTCCACAGGCTCTGCTAGGCAGAGTGATTTGGGCAAGTAAGTGGTGGAAGGGAACAACGAGAGCTGACTTTGACCCCACAATTGTGGCCACTGAGGGACATATTTCTTTCTGATTATGATGCCAACACAAAATTTATTCCATTCTGGAATTCCTATCCACAGTTTTTATTAGGCTCCAGGGTACACAACTGGTCAGCGCACCTGTCCCCCAGTTCAGAGGTGGGGAGTTCAAATCCAGGCTCTGGACCTCCCGGTTAAAGTTTGCATGC
The DNA here is from genome assembly GCF_051989575.1 of Stigmatopora nigra. Taxonomy (NCBI): domain Eukaryota; kingdom Metazoa; phylum Chordata; class Actinopteri; order Syngnathiformes; family Syngnathidae; genus Stigmatopora; species Stigmatopora nigra. Next base: position 15,500,273 of record NC_135509.1, on the reverse strand, counting down.
ATGGATTTTCTTTAGTTACTGCAACTTCCTCCCAAATTCCAAAACATGCATGTATTGAATCATTGTAAATTGCCAATATGAGTGAACATGACTACGTGCAGAACAAGTGGCAATCAAACGATTCCTGATTTACATTGCCTTCGGCCCAAAGTTCTATTAAAGAAGGGCTCATGGAGATGACACAGTATGAATGGGCTTTTCAGTTTATGTTAGAATTCTTCTTTTTAGCATTTGAGGAGTGTATTCTTCTGCAATTATTATTCTGGCTATGATATGAAGCTTATTGAGGCTTTTCAAGATGACTTTGAATTTGCATCAGCAAGTCCAAAATAAATCCAACCCTCCCTCCCTCCCTCCCTCAATTTCAAGAGGCACCAGAGGTTAGCCCCTCTCAATCCCCTGCTCCCCTTCATTATCCTGTGCAGATGTTGGTTGGTGGGCAGCAAGTCCACGTCTCAAATGTCAGCCATCTAAATGATATCAAAACTCGGCCGGGAAGCGCTAAGCCCGTCTGAGCTCTCGTGTTCCCGGGCGACGTGAGGCGTTCACGGACATCGCGTGGACGGGAGGAAAAGGAAAGCGATCCCGGACGAGAATTAAGTGGAGGATGTGATGCTTAGAACTTTAAGGAGACATAATCCCTGCCATCTGGACCCGCCCATTGTTTAATATTGATGTTGTTATCTCTTATGGGACGGTGGGGGCATGTCAGATCATGGGAAGGGGCTTCTACATTTGTTTTCCTTTCATTTGCAGCTGGATCCTTTTCAGACGGATGGGGTTGACCAGTCTGTCTGGGACAGCGAGGCCTTCCTCGTGGGCCAAGGCATGCTCTCGGGCATCAACAGATATTAATGAGTGATATGTTAATGTCGGTTAAATTAAATAGAGTGTCAAGACCAAAGCAACAAAAGTAAAAAAAAAATAAAGGTAGCATAGACTCAAGAAAAATTGGCCTCATGATCTATGAACCATTCTGTCCAATTACTAGCTCCATTTCAATTTTTACATGCTGCAATTTCTCTGGGATCTACAATACAAGAATTCAGTTCAAGGAAAACCCCTTCTATTGCAGTTTATGATGTCTTGGTTCTGCAATAACATGTTGAGAATATCTGGCATATCTTTTGTCTAACTCAGCTCACTCGGGCATCTTAAGTGTTCAACTGGGAGGATTGCCTGACCTTTACAAAGATTGAAATTACCTAGAATATTTTTTCTGAGCCATAGACAATCATCAGCTAGAAACTGCATTTTGTTCACTTAGCTTATATGATATTTGATCTTGAACAATACTAAATACTTTTCACTGAACGATACTGTATATCCCATGCACGGTATGTACTTTACTTAATGTATGTATTAGGATACCCTGCAGCTACAGTGCGCATTTGCATTTAACAGGTACAGTGTGTACATATAAGTTCCTGGTATTGTATCTGAGGCTGTGTAGTGTTCCCGACAGACATAAAAATATACTCAGTAGGGGTGTCAAGTCCCTAATGTTGCGTCAGTGTAAGCCTATGGCATAACTAACCATGCGTAACCGTGATGAGGTTATGCATTCTGATTGATGTTACAATGGAATTACCAAGATGAATACAATGCAAATATTCCCATTGTTTATGAAAGAATGCATGTATTATATTTTCATTAAAAAACTAAGGGTATTAATCACGCATTCATTTTCTACAGCGCTTATCCTCACAAGGGGGTGCTGGACCCTATCCCAGCTTAATACGGGCACAAAGCAGGGGACACCATGTTATCAGTGGCCGGGCCAATCACGGGGCACAAGGAGACGAACAACCATTCACAGTCATACTAGAGCCAATTTAGAGTGTTCAACAAGCCAACTCTGCATGTTTTTGAGATGTGGCAGGAGACTAGAGTACCCGGAGAAAAGCCACGTAAGCCCAGGGAGAACACTCCACACAGTGAAGAGCGACCTTTGATCGAACTCTCGACCCCAGAACTGTGAGGCCGACTTGCTAACCTCTTGACCTCCGGGAAGCTTATTAAGCGTATCAGACAACCACACATAAATCAAAGTTAGAATAAGGAAATAGATCTCCCCTAAAAAATGAATGTATTGTTTATTGAATTCAAGATTGATTGACAGAACAAAGTTATGGATTATTTCTGAATAAAAGAATCAATTGCATGTATTTGCCATAATTGTATGTTCTTTTAAATGATTTTTAATGATTAATTATCATTTTTGTTTGATGAGCAGTTTTTAATTGCTTTTTAATTCCCTAAATATTAGGTTTGTAATGAAATAATTAACAATTATTAATGAACAATGGGAATGAAAGAATTAATTGTTGTGATAAGTTACTTGATTCTTCTTGCTTTGTGTTGATTTTTTAATGTGTAGCATTAAGATTCAACTGAGGCTGATCACAGTTAATTAATTGATTACGAATCACTGCATTTTACATGAATGAGAGAACAACATTATTATCTTACCAAATTACCGTGCAAAATTTTGGATGACTGAATCACTGGTTATTTTTGAATGAATGTCTCACTTATGACGATTGCCGGTTAAGTATCACTTACAGTATGCATGAATGAATGTATTCCATCATTCATCTCATCCGATCATATTCATGTTTTTTTTTTTTTTTTAACTACAGAGGAGGAAGGCGATTGAAATGTTACCCAGATTCATTGGTGGAAACGCCAACTTCTAAAGTTTCAACTGGCTTTATGTTTTTGAGTTACAAATGTAGCCAATATTTTTAGTAAGTATATGACATTAATGATATGAACAATACATGTAATCTGTTTTAACAAGTAGAAAAAGGGAAAACAGTTGTAACAGTTGTTGTAAAAGGCCGAATATGGAGATAATCTAGTAAGTTCCCACTACAACAACACCCGATGCCCCGTCATTCCGAGCCTTTGCCCAGTGGCGTGATAGATGACTTTATGCCACTATTTTGGGACGGGTGGCGCGACGTGACCTTTCCGGTGGAATTTCTCATCTGACCATTTAATGCATCTGAGAGCTGGTTAGGACGCTTTGGAACATTCTGGATTCTTTCTCCTAGCTGAGAGCTCTCATTGCTGCTCTTTGATGGGCGAATATTTCCTCGGCCTAAGAAATTTACAAGTGTAAACTGTCTGACATGAAATAAAAATACTAAACCTTTCTGTTTTTGGTCCAGTTAGAATGAATGGTATACTATAACGTTTTGTTAACAAGAGACAGAGTTTCAAAAGAACACGAGCCATTCATTTTTGCAATCCTTTCACATGCCATACTAGGATTCTTGAACCAGTTCTTCTGACGTTAGTGTCTATAAAGAATCTTTCACCCTGTGTGTATTTGCAAACAATCATTTTCAGTGTCAAGTTTTGTATCCAATAAATTGAAGAGATGCCTTTCCCTCTATGTAAGTGGTCCCTTATATGTTCAAAACCTGCTCTAAAACCAGTCCCGATTTGTTTTCAAGTAGGAGAACCAAAAGTTGAGACTGTGCAAAACAGCAGTGTGATTAGCCTCTAGTTATTCACATTTTTTACTCAGGTGTCTTTTTTTTTTCTTCCATTCCCAACATTTGTTCATACAGCTGAACTTGAGCACACAATTTCTCAATTCTTCCAGCAGTGGACAGCTGCAGCGTCAATTACACACATGCAAAGCTTCACTTCAGGGGGATTATGCGCCATGCTATAGCCTAGAGTGTGGACTTGTGTGTGGTGATTGTGTGCTTGCGTTTGTAAGAGAAGAGAGCAATGTCTATCGGTCATGGTGATTGGTTGTATATTTGGAAGAATGCAAGATAATACTAGCACGGCAGATAGAATGAGAGAGAGAGAGATAATATGTGTATGTGAATTACAGAATGCTATTATTGGGGTGAGAGAGTTAAGTGTCAGAGAATGTGTAAATTTGCAAGAAAGAGTGTGTGTGAGCGTGAAGCCACATTGGCGGCTGTGTGCCCTCTTTGGAATAAGTGACACGTTATCTAAAATTTGCGGTTACTGGCCAGTAGAAGTAGACAGCAGCTGTGTGGTGATGACGATTCACCGGATTGGGTTTTGGTTCTGATTCTGAGCGCACATCAATTTCTTTTGTCATTGTCATCCAAAACCACTCATCACTTATCATTGTTTTTCTTTTTCAGTCGACTATGTTGTACTTCCTGACCGCTCTCTGGGTTGTTTAAATGAAACGATTCTTCCAGTTATAGTTCAGTTATAGTTTTTTTTCTTTAAATATGAGTCATTAATAACTAACCCTTTAGTTATTTCATAATAAATATATTTACAGCTAACAGCCTAAACTATATGTAGAAAACATGAAAAGTTATTTGAACTGGAAGGTAACCCTAACTGGAACATATCACATTTAAACATTCAAAATGGAAATGTATCATGTTAATACCATATATACTTATTTTCTTGTAAAGTAAAACTTTTCACAATTATTTTGAGTCTTAACATTAATCATATGATTACAACACTCAACCTTTTTCGTTCACACATTATTCATATTGCTTTTCCCCGTGAGAGTCACAGGGGTGCTGGAGCATATACTGTCTTGACTATGAAGAAAATGTGGTTACACTCATAGACTGTAAAGAATAACTTACTACACATACTACACATAGTACAAGTGAAGACATTTATAATGGACACCACCTCCAATTTGTCCTGCACTTTCTGATGCAATGGATAAAAATTCCAAAATATCCTGGGAAGTGCTTGGGTCTTTACTGACCCACCATTTTTAGAGGTATTTTAGGACCTAACGATTGTGGATCAATCAGTTATTGTGTAGTATTATGTCACCATACAGTACAAGTTCAAATTTTTAACCAAAGTTTAAACAAGTTTATTTTGGTGATAAAAATCCACCATTTTAGAATAAAGATGAATGTAAATTAACCAAAAACCAGACAAAGACTTCCAAGATGAGAGGTTGGGCCACCCTCCAGCATTGTTCTTTCCTTTTTGATTGGTCATCCCTTCTGGAATGTTCTCTCATCTACAACAATGTGTTGACACTTTCATGATCACAAAGGTCCAAAGTGATGTCAACGCTGTCCAACTGAACAAAATGTCAGTCTGAGAGGACCACCAGGATAAGAACATAATTAGGAGACAGTGGGATTGTTCAGCTGTCACCCACAAGGGGTTTTATAAGTGTTTTTTTTTTTGTATTTATTATTTGGCAATGTAGGATTCAGTGTCTTGCTCAAGGAGACATCAACAGTGTCGGCATTCATTTATTCCATGACAATAGGGTCTTTTGGTCTAGCCCCCTGAGTGCTTCTTATGTAATGATCTTGATGTAAGGTAAACCAATGCACTGCTTTGAGGTTTGCTAATGTTCCCAAGGATTCCACTGACATGACAACCTGTACCCATAATTAAACTCCCAGACCAGGTTGAACCAGTGCACCCTGTTTTTTGTTGCTACCCAATGAGACACCCAAGAAGATACACAATGAGGCATGTTAAGAGACAACTAAATAGACATGCAGTAAAAGTGTCAGTTTGGAGAACTTTATAGCCGTTTTTTGAGGGTTTAATGACCATCATAATGAATGAAGTAAAAATGACAATACTGGAAGTCTTCTTGTAAGTGAGTGTCTAAGACTTGATGAAAGTAAAATTCATTGAGCGATTGCCAATCTGGGACAATGTCTAATTCCAAAACCTTTGTTTAAACAAAATTGAACACCCATTTATAGTTATTCTTGCTAGATATACAGATATATAATTTTTAGGCTTGGCCTTGTATTGTCTCCCTGCACCGAAACCATTGTTAAGTAAATTACGGTCCACTCCAGAGGCAGTATTGGACAGAATGGAACCGCTCACCCCCCCCAAAAAGATTAATCAAATTTAAAGAATGCTTCTGTTTGTCATTCTACATATGCAGTATCAATCAGAATGTTTTTTCATCTCGGCATGCAGAAGATTTAGGGTTAACAAATATATTTTGCCTTTCCTGATTGCAACTTATTTTTCTATGTGAATGCAAAGAAGGATGATTGATGAATTGATTTTAAATTTACTAACTCAACATAACACAGAACGAAAACAAAACGTGAACAAAAGTGATTCAAAAGGCATGCCAGCGTTTTCTATATGAACATGAAATATTGTCATGGCAACTAGTGGGGAAGGCCAAGAAGATTGTGTTGACTCAGACCGAAGAGACTCGTCACCTGCAGGTTCAAAGGTTACAGACCACACAAGGGCCCGCAACCACTACATGATCACACGAAAACACAGACATACACACACACACATCCTCAACCCTACACACACCAGAGCACCCCTTGTAACCCGAGTCTCATTAATGTGCAAGGGTTTAACTCTCATGTCCTCATCACCATCACCACGTTAACTGCTTGATAACAAATACACAGAGCAGACTACACATTCATCTCAGTGTAACACACACTTTTGCATCTCCACACACCACACAGTACTCCCACCACACCAACACGCATACACAGTACTCACATAGACATTAAGAAAAATTCACACCTATGACGCCATTGCGCTTTCCTTGCACATTACAAAATATTCAAGCCCCAATTGTATCTATTCTATATAAGTAGTATCTTAAAACTACTTCGGGTGGCATTCCAAAGGCCTCAGAGGCCCGCATGACATGACAAACTCATTAAAGTTCTTAACACGTGTCAGGTATCAACATTCCAAAAAAAAGTCAACATATGAACACTACGTTGATCATCATCATACAATATGCAAATTTTTCATCACGTGTGTGAATTTGCGTGTGCATATTTCTGAGTGTTTATTTGTGTGAGGGTGATACAGCGTAGCTATATGTGCGCAGGGGTCCGTCTATATTTGTATGTGAGTGGGGATGTACCCATTAAGTGTGCTAATGAGAGCACTTGTGAGTTGAAGACCTTCAGGAAGATTCTTCACCCAACAGCTGAGCCCCTAAAACTATCCCAAGACCCCCAAATGGGACCACCCAACACCACTACACACTGCGCACATATATAATACATGTCACATTTACTGGTACATTTGTTAAAATTTGTAAAGAGTGAAATTTATTGATGGCACAAAGTTTTCAGGACTGTTTCTATAGTCACCTTGTCAGGTTGCAATGTTATCAGTTTGTATTATGTTTCATATAGTGAAGCTGTCCCTTTTTTCAGCTAACATGTCTTTTTCTGTTTCTGTTGTTATGTTCATTTGCTGTGATTTCCTTGTCATTTGTGATGCTGTCCATTTGATTATTGCCGAAATGACCAATTGAGTACAGTGAAATGGAGTTGTGCTTTTTAGTTTTTTTTTCATATAATTATATCAGTTGTTGTTATGTTTTTTTTCATATACTATATACATATTTAATGATATCCTCATCTTTTAATTTCATTCCATTCCCATGTTCTCAGATAAACATGTCAGCATTTTTGTCACATTGCATCTTGACATCATAATTTTGTACTATAATGTATGTATATTAATGGTATGCAATTTCCATAGGTTGATTCTGTCATTAATATATAATTTCATCTCATTTTATGAACCGCTTCATACTCATTAGGGTCACAAGGGGTGCTGGAGCCTATCCCATCTGACTTCAGGCCAGAGGCGGGGGACACTCTGAATTGGTGGCCAGCCAATCCCAGGGCACAAGGAGACAAACAAGCATTCATTCTTACACTCATACCTAGGGGCAATTTAGAGGGTCCAATCAGCCTATCGTGCATGTCTTTGGAATGTGGGAGGAAACAGGAGTACCCAGAGAAAACCCACGCAGGCCCCGGGAGAACATGCAAACTCCACACAGGTGGATGAGACCTGGATTTGAACCCAAGACCCCAGACCTGTGAGGCTGACAAGCTAACCACTCGCGCCATCGGGCCGCCCTTTGTCATTAATATGTCAATACTAATTAATAGTAAAAAGCACAATACAATTGGGTTTGATTTATAACAGCTTATTATTACATCCAACATTACATTTGATTTAATAATAAGCTGTCATATGAATTGTTATGAAGTTTAGTAATGATTTTTTTTTGGTCAGCTTGTGCTCCCCTATTTTTTGATATTTTATAATTTTTCAAGTTCTAACATCACCTCTTAATATTTATTTAATCATGTATAGCACTTACCGTGTGTCTAGTAACATTACACATGAATGCACACATGCTCTCCCACACACAGCAAATGAAGGCTAACATGATGCTGACAATGACATCGGCTGCAGCTGATTGTGCGTTGACAGCTGCAACGTCTGTGCCGTGTAAAAAACACACACACACAAAGAGCAAGGAAAACGCACCCACACTTCAGTCCCCGTGTGTCCAGGTGATCATGGAACGATCCAAGGGGGTAATGATGTTAGAGGTCTCGGACCACCTCCACTGAGCTAGCAGCCTTCCTGTCAATCAACAGCTATGTTGACTACTACTTATTTATTATGTTGACGACCAATATATTTATTACTTATTTATTTACTATTTATTGATTAGTTATCAGTTTGTTTGTTGTTATTTGTGCACCTCAATACTTTTCTATGTTGTTGACTACTTATTATGTTGAGGACTTATTTATTTATTATATATTTTTTTCATTCCTTTAAATCTCATTATACTTTTATAATGAGAATAAAAGGATTCAATTCAATAAAGAAGGGGGGAATACTCTACTTTATTGACAGAATCACCAAACATTTTAAATGACGTGAGGAAATGAAACAAATCCCTGACATTAGTATATGTTCAATGAAGTATTTCTATTATTTAATCCAAGGGTGTCAGACTCAGCTTTAACGTCAACTTGATTTCACGTGGGCCAGACCATTTTAGATATAATATTTAGATTTTTTATTTTATAAATGGATTAAAATAACTGGATTAAAAAGCCCTGAATATTCAGTTTTTATAGATATAGAACAATGTTTATTTTAGCTTTTTATATATATATATTTTTAGATTTTTTAACTAAAAACACAGAAAAAATGGATTAAATAATTCAAATTATTGATTTAAAAGGGGGAAAATCAGGATATTTAATATACATCTATACTCTTCCTTTTAATTTGATCCTAAACCAGAACGTCGGGACTCATGATATACTTTGCCGGGCCACACAAAATGATACGGCTGGCCAGATTTAGCACCATCATTCCTCAAGAGGAAGTTTTGTAGCATACAGTCACAACCAGATTGCTCATCACAATTCATGCCACATGACTGGCATAGGAAGGAGCCATCGTAGTCTTGACGTAGCCAGAAAGAGAAAAGTGGCGATTCTAGCAAGCAGGTTGGTTCACTGTCGTCTCAAGCACCAATTGATCGATTTTTGATCATTGCACAAGAAAGTGCGACTTTTCTCTTTTTAAGGAGGAAGGGGTGATTATAACAGCTGTGAAAAGGTTTTGAAAAGTTTTGCTGTTCATAAATACAATTCCAAATGGAGACACTTTTCGAAGCTTGGGAATCTGTGAGAAAGTGCATTCATCAAAGTCTCCTGTGCTGAGACTTATGTGTATCTGTCCACCAAACCACAAAGATATTACTACGCCAGCACAACTGCTCTGAAATAGACCAAGATTCAATTTCGTGACCCGCCCCCTCCATGTTAAATTCATTCACGCTTTGCGCTCGTTACAAAATGACCATCAATGCTCTCGGCTGTTATGAACGCCACTCACACGTTCACAATGAATGGTTTTCTGAAAGGAAAAGGCCGAGCTGCTACTTTCAACGTGAAAATGCCAGAAGACATGCTCAGTGATCTGCCTATGGACGCCGATGAAAATGAGCAATGTGAATATAACATAAATGTTAATTTAAAACCTTTCCAGGGACTAATTACCAAAATTGGGGGTGTAAATCCTGAGTAAATATGTATATATAGTTTATCAATGTGTATTTATATTAGTAGTCGATTGTACACATAGTACTAATAGTTCATAGTTCTGAGTTTACATTTGAAGGATATGTTCTGATATAAAAAAAAATAAAAACGTTACAAAACATTCATTCACATGTGCCCTTTGGCTTTATTCTATGATTCATCCAATTGTCGTGCTGGTGAGTACAAAGTTCAGACGAGAATATACAAATGTTGAACTGGATATGTGTGCGTGTGTGTGTTTATGTGTGTGTGTGGATGGAGGTGGGGCTTATGGTGGGTTATGTGGGGGTACCGTAATTGGATCCTAATTGCCATGAAGTCGTAAAATGGCTCCCATCGCCCCGATTGGCCACCCTCACACCCACGTCAGTCTCCAGGCTGCGCCCACATGGGACTTTGCAGGTATAAGAGGCTCAGGCGGGTGTTTGGGGTCCACATGAAGTTGACACCCCCCGTCCCCTTTCCCATATGAATCCACGTTAAATTTGCTGTGTACTTTTTCTGCTGGACTTCCGGTTGCTGGTGGGTGAATCATGGAGCTTTCGGACATCTCGTTCAACATGGCAAATTCGGGCGTGGCCAATTCGGGGTGTCCGGGCGACGAGTTCTACGACGACCCGTGTTTTAACACAAGCGATATGCGCTTTTTTGAGGACCTAGACCCTCGCTTGGTCCACGTTGGCCTCCTGAACAAACCAGACGACTCGTCGTCGTCATCCGGATCTTCGCCTCTGCACGCGCACCACCACAACATGCACGCTCACCACCACCCGGCGGCGGGCACCAACGAGGACGATGAACACGTGCGTGCGCCCAGCGGGCACCACCAGGCGGGACGCTGCCTCCTGTGGGCCTGCAAGGCGTGTAAACGCAAGACAACCAACGCCGACCGGCGCAAGGCCGCCACCCTGCGAGAGCGCCGCCGTCTGGGCAAAGTGAACGACGCCTTCGAGACGCTCAAGCGCTGCACGTCGGCCAATCCCAATCAGCGGCTTCCCAAGGTGGAGATCCTGCGCAATGCCATTAGCTACATCGAAGCCCTGCAGGCGCTGCTCCGCGCCGGTGCGGGCAACAGCCCCGGCGCCCCCGGAGGAAATGGCCCTCAGCACGATGCCTTCTACCCGCTAGTGGAGCACTATAGCGGGGACTCGGACGCTTCGAGCCCCCGCTCCAATTGCTCAGATGGCATGGTGAGTCCAATTTGCCTTTGAAAACAAGGACTGGAAGTGTCACATAATGTGTGAATGTTCAATAATTAGATCTTCACAGTTGTAGGCCTGTTTTGCACATTGCAGTTGGAGTAAAATCTATATTGTTATTGTATATGTATATGGAAGAAAAGACCAATATTCGTCATTAAAATGGAAGTACATCTTTGCGGCGGGGATCTATTTTTAATGAGAAGGCGGATAAGGAAGAAATGGAAACAAACAACGAAAATACAAGATCAACCGAAAAAAAACGTTTTATGCACTTAATTCCATTGTTTCCTTAATTTTTTTTCTGTACGTAAATAAGTTATTATGATGATTATAATAACAGCAGTTTGCTGTTAATTGGTTTCAAACCGTTGGCCTAGAAATTATTAAATGACAAATGAAATACATATTCATAAGTGAGGCCCAAATGATTTTTTTATACATGAGAAATTGGCAGAATGGATGTAAATATGGAAAGATAATGTTGACAACAACAACAACACAAATTCTACGATACATTTAGAAAAAAAACAGTAATTATGCTGAATCAATACTAACGTTTTATTTCCAATTTCTCAGTTTTCACAAAAACAAATCATTTACATTTTTAATTTAATTAATCGAATTAATTACTGTGCAGCTTTCAGGGAAGACAGACTTTTCCCAGATTTGACTATTTATGATTATCCTATTAAACATTTGATTTTAATAATCCCATCTGAAAAGATTTTGTTGTTGTTGTTTGTTTTTGTTTGAAATGATTTTTTGTCATGAGCCAAATGATAACGTCTTTTTAAGAAAATGCTACATCAAGGGAACAGAAATAATAGACATTTTTAAAATATGTTTAGCAATATTCTAACACAAATTCAACATGTTAATTGTTTAATCCAACGTAACCAAATCATTCCATTTCAGCTGGCATTTTGTTTTACTTTTCAGGTTTAAATTAGGAAAGATACTCATCGACATTAATCTGTACTGATAATGATTGTCCTAGTAAATTTACATAAGAAATTTCAGTTATTTCTTTAATGTTTTAATTATTAATTATATTGAAAATACTCTTTTGTGTTGTTGTTCAGACGGATTTCAACGGGCCGGGCTGTCCGTCATCGACTCGAACAACTTTTAACACCGCTGGCTTTTTGAGCGTCACCAACAGCAATGAAGGTAAGATATGGAAGGATGTTACTTTTCAAAAATAACAAGTTTTTCAAAGAAAAAAAAAAGAGAAACATCCATCTATCATACATTCTCATTATAAATAAAGGAAGCTGTGTAATTCCAAGTGCAAAAGAATGATTGGCCTTATTACAAAGACTACACAAAATGTAAAATGTATGCTTGTGAATCTTATGGTTGCTTAATATATTCGATGAAAACTTCCAAATCTTTAGTAAATACAAATTTTAAAACAGCTAAATTATTTTTATAAACAAACAATTGGATAAAATCTATCATTAATCCCAACATTTTTAAGAACACAAGGTGTGTATGTGTGTGGAGGGTGTACTTATGTACTCCAAACTTCTATTCTGATTACAGTTCTTAGAACAATGTTTTCCACTTGCTTTTAGTGTATGATAAATTGACCCCTCAAAAAGTATTCTCTTACCTTAACCCGTTCCATCGCTCCCCTTGATCGTCACGGCTATTTTGCAGAGGGGCTTTGGCATTTTTTTTTTAAAGGGGTGGCCCACCAAAAACTTGAAGTACTTGCATTTCACTGGCCAAAAGATCACCAACTTTAATAAAGTGTTTCCCCCCACCCCAGTTGAAAATACTGCCCATCTATATTACTCACAAGATTGATTAAAATATTACTAAAGTGTTGTATTTTATAACATTCAAAGCCATTTTTCAACAATTTGGTTTGAATATGCACTAATTTGATTTTTCAAGTTGCTCTTTGTTGGGCTCTTCTGCAAACAAAGATTTTAATTAGGCTAGTTGGATCCAATTTGAAATTATACAATTGGTATGTTGGTTTGTTTTCATTGCCAATGTGTGACGAAGATAGATTGCTAATTATAATTGTTCTGTAATGACAGCAAGCTTAACAAACTGGTCAGACGAGTTACATGCACAAAAAGTTGACCAAGTGCCATTTTTTGCCGCCAATCAAATCAAGTGTTTGGAACAGCGCCAGTAAGTGTAGGTTGCAGTTAAAAATATTGTGCTAAACGACAGTAAATGCACATGTATAAATTTTACTGCATCTTCTCTAACATGGTGTAGCACCCAATTCTTTACATACCAGTGAATGAGGACGATTATGACGAGCAGCCATCAACCCAGTTATGAAAAGCACAGCTGAAGAGCGTGCATGCCTTCTACTGACTAAGTGGAAACTTACAGGCTGCATGCAATAGGTGGGCAGTTAAAAAATATATATATACATAATCAGCTCAGTGAAACACAATATTTGGGCTGTGAAAATTGAAAAATAATCAATACATAAGTATAAATAAGTAAGTAGTTAACATAAAATAAAAAGTTGTAGTCTACAGAATTAATAATACGTAGTCAACATTGAACAACTGGGAATGGTAGGCTGGTTGGACACTAAATTGCTCTTAGGTGTGGGTGTGAGGGTGAATGGTTGTTTGTCTGCCGGTGCAATGTGATTGGCTGGCCACCAATTGTGGGTGACCCCATCCAGGTGCATGTTGTTGGCTTAGATTGCCTCCACAAGTATAACCCCTAATTAGACCATTGTTTCTTTTTTGCCTCATCAACACTTCCAGAATATTCTTTCAGTCCAAACCAAAAATGATTTTTGGGAGAAGTCAAATAAATCATAAGATTTTTATTTATGTATTTATTTATCACATATAGCAGTGTACTGGTGTGTACACCTGGTCGTCCAAGAAGTTAGGCATTTCATTCAAAGTTTTACTGCATATATAATGTAAACATGATGACATTTTAAGCAATTTAACTAAAATCATTAATTAAATATAGTTTTATTTTAGAGCATTAGGTCATTTGAAGAATCATTTGTGAATTGTGCAACATGAATAAGGATGATGATTTTTATGCAATGTTTATGTACATTTAGGAGTATTCACGTAACACTTAAATATAAATGGTCACCTCTTCTGGCTACTAAATACTTTTTTCTTTTAAATAAATATGATTTGTTATATGTCAGCATCCACAAATTCATGAATATGCCTGAAAAAAATGATACAACATTGGCTTAAAAAAAACAGTACAAGTAGTCTAAACCTCAGCAGCCATCAAATTAATCAATAATAAAATAATAAAGTGATCATCAACATCCATTTCATAATAAAAGCCAAATATCGATTCACCTTTGTCACTTTAACATAAGCTTTTTCACTGTTCCTTTCAGTTAAAAAAAAGACAAAAACAAAGTTGTCAGCGCCTCAATTGTCAAGCGGTCTGACCAATAAGATAATTTATCATCTACTATCCTGTGTTTCAGGTGCCAAATGTGAGCGAGCTTCGGTGGTGTCCAGTTTGGATTGTTTGTCCAGCATCGTGGAGCGAATCTCTACTGACAGCAACACCAACATTACCAACGGCACCAGCAACTTGGTAACTCCCAATGATGGGCCCTGCTCGCCGAAAGTTGACACTCAGACTGAGGACACCGTCGCCCTTGCGCCCTCTGGCGATGGCAACACCCTAAATGGTGAACGCGACCCCAACCTTATATACCAAGTCCTATAGGGCAACCACAAAACTACAAAAAAAATGGAATTCTCACCACAAATTAACCTGTTTAATAAATGTTCTGTCAGAACAGGACAAAAAAAAACCACACTTCCAAACATGGTTTTACATTTTAATGTGATACATTTTGTATTTTGGTGTGGTGAGTTTGACGTTTTAATGTGAAAATTGTTACGTTTCAATGCGACAAGTTTAACTGTCCTAAAAATTATCGTTAAAGTATTGCTTGTAAACAGGCAAGTATTTTAAAATATATAAAATACTTCTGTAATTTCAGCTAATAAATTAAATAGACAGTCTGTAAATACGTACAGACACATTTTCTTTGCTAAAAAATGTCACGTTTTTGTTTTTTAACACTACATTATAATTAATTGAAAATAACTCTGCACAGAGACAAACTGCAGATATTTAATTTAATCTATATTTTATGTTAATCTAAGTCTACACATGTTAAACAACAACAAAAAGATCAACAGATGTCAATAATGTCCCAAAAAAAAATCAAGAAAAAAGATCATCTTGACCATACCAAGTTTATTGTAAGTTTTCCCTTGTGGTTTTGAATTATTTACAGCCATATTATTTAATGCTTCCATACTTTTTTGTTTTTTAATGTGTTTATCAATAATAATGGTAGCAATTATTATATACAAAGATGAATTAGCATCACTGCAAGATGTCTACCTTTGGTGAAAAGCAAACTGTGTAATATTACATTTCTATTTATAAACTATTGATGATTGTTTTTAATAGGGAAATGTGTTGCTACCACACTCACATCTCAAAGTGTTTAATATCATTTCAACACCTTTGAATATATTATAGTTGATGTTTTAACTTTATAAGTTAAAACATGAATTTAATCATGCCATAGTGAGTTAAGTAATTAATTTCGTCATATGCAGTTATCTGGGTACGATGACATTTAGGCATTTGTCGAGTCAATGATGATGACAAAGTCTATGTCCGATTATTATTATTATGACACGTTTCATTTTTTGTAGCGCACAGTGACATATTTAAACAGTATCTAGACACTTCTCTATTTCTTTTCTAACAGTATTAAACAATGATCATTGTCCTAAATACTACACAGTGATTTTAGGAGTAGTTTCTTAAACCTCTAGGATGCTTTTGTTTTTATGGTTTGTTGGTTTCTACACAGCAGCAGGTTTTTCTAATTGTTGTGATTATGAATAATGGTGAATATGAACACTTTTTTCTTTTGTGTTTGGAGGTCAAACATGCGCTTACATTCCTCCAACTTCAGCTTCACACTCTCCAACAAAATCAAGAAAAACACAAAAAAATTATTGATTTATTGACTGCTTGGTGGCACCGTTGCAGCAGGACCATTTTTGTACATTTGAGCTAATTTTGTAAATAAGAGTGTTTGTTCACTGTATTTAATTCATGCTTTTGTTTGTTTGTCGTGGAAAGAACATGCTCAACTTTATATTTATACAAACTGAGTGACACTCCAATAATAATATTATTAATAATAAATAAACTTTATTTATACTAAAGTATCTTGCTTGCTGTGTTATATTTTAATTTTTCATTCATTATCATGTGTTCTGCTGTTATGTGTATTTTTTTATTGAGTTCATTTATATATTTATATACACACATATATACACACATATACACACATATATACACACATATATACACACATATATACACACATATATACACACATATATACACACATATATACACACATATATACACACATATATACACACATATACACACATATATACACACATATACACACATATATACACACACATATATATACACATATATACACACATATATACACATACATATATACAAACATATACACACATATATACACACATATATATACATACATATATACACACATATACACATAATAAATAAAATTCATCTTCATTCATCTTCCATACTGCACATCATCTTAAGGGTTGGAGGGTTGCTGGAGCCTAACCCAGCTGTCTTCGGGCAAAAGGCAGAATACACCCTACACAGGTTGCCAGTCAGTCATAGAGCACACAGAGAGACAAACAATCATCCACACTCACAATCATACAACCACCAGCAGGAATCGAGTGGCTCGGGAGTTATACGTGGCTCTTTTGATGGGTGCATATGGCTCTTCGCTAACCTGTGAGCTAAAATATGGAAATTGCTGGTGAGACCAGATCCCTGAACGCACCAGTAGGAGTGACACTGTGGTTCTGACACGTTTCGTCAAAAGAATCCAGATACGTTTTCTACGTTAAAAGGGGTGATATGCACACTTTTTAATGTATTTTTACTTTTCTGGGTGGTCTGGCGACAGAGTGATTAGTGCACAGGCCTCACAGTGGGGGGACCTGGGTTCAAATCCAAGTTCAGACATTCCAGTGTGGGGTTTTCTCTGGGTACTCTGGTTTCCTCACACATTCTAAAGATATGCATGGTTGCCTAGTTGGACACTCTAAATTGCCCCTATGTATGAGTGTGTGTGTGTGAATGGCTGTTTGTCTCCTTGTGCCCTCTGATTGGCTGACCACCAATTCAGGGTTTACTCCGCCTCTGGCCCGAAGTCAGCTGGGACAGGCTCCAGCACCCCTGTGACCTTACATACATACATGTTAATGAACCTGTACATTACAAATATTGGATTTTAAGTGTTTTTTTAAAAAAACAGCTGTAATGACGAGAAGTGCAAAAATATCGTCCTGAAGAGTCAAACTTTATTTACAAAAATCTCGAGAGCCAAACATTCAAAAGAGCGATGAGGGCCAACGTGATTTTATTTCAATCGTTAGCAGTTAGTGCTAAGCGATCATGAGTGGTGATGGGCATCCTCAGCATGACGAAGTGTTGAGTCCTCTCAGCTAAACTATCTTGGCCGGCGGGGTTTACTTTCTGCGGCGGGCGGCAGCTCCCTTCTTGCTGCTGTGGAGCACAAATCACAAAACAAACCCATATTAGTTTGTTTTCATATTAAAATTTCAGTTTTACTTTAAAGATCCCCAAAAATAGAAGTAATCATCAACTAACATTTTGACAGGTCAAAGAAAAGTAAAAGATTAATATTATTGTAGTTATAGTCTTTTTGGGGAAAATTCTTCATTAAAATAAAGAACAATTGTGATAAAACATTAGCATTATAGCCACTATGTGTTGAAATCATATTTTTGGAGTTTAACATGCCAAAATGTTACTTACAATTTGCTGAGTTCCTCCACTCTCTTGCGCAGGGTAGTGACCTGTAAGAGGTACACATGAAGCACATAAACCTTTCCATACTTTACATACATTTTGGCAGTTTTTTCCCCCTCCTTGTTTAATCTGCACGATACAGACCTCATATTTCTGCTTCTTCAGCCTCTCTGTATGGTCGAACTTCTCAGATTCCAGCTGACACATCCAATCATGCAGCTCATTGATCTTGTCCCTGGAAGAAATGTATGTATATATTACATATATATACATATATGTATATATTTTCATTGAATGTGTGTTTCATTCAAAAAAAGACATTTGCAAGCATCTCATAGTGTATTCTTATACCTGAGCTTGTCCTCATTGAGATGGTCAATGTTAAGTTGCTTGCGTCTAGCGGCTAAGATCTTCTTCTTCTTCTCTCTCTCTGTTTCTTTCTTTCCTCCTCGCTTCTGGTCAGCCTAGCGGATTGAAAAATGTCACACAAATTTCAGTGTGTACAACCACGTCAATGAAACATGTTGAAAAATGTTAACATGTTGGTCCTTGGTTGCCATATAGCACCAGGAGAAATCCAAATGTAGGACATACATATTTTCTCAATCAACCGGGTTTTTATCAGGGTTTAGCTTTGACATACAACTTTATTCCAAAAGCAAATACAAAGTGTATGGTTCACGTTGGGAATAAAACAATGATTTGTCGGTTAGTACCTTCTGGAGATGGCTGCTGTAGTTGGAGCCCATGTTTGACAAAGCAGACTTTTTCTTGGCTTCTTCCTCGGCCTTCTTCTTGGCATCTGACTCTTCCTTAATACGACGCTCCTCCTGCACGCAAACGACAATGACCAATCCCAGTCTTGGCTTTATAAAAGGTGGTTCCGAGGGGTTACTCACCTCACGCCTGGCCTGGCGTTCCTTGTCCTTCTCGGCACGGACGCGTTGCTGCTCAGCTCTCTCGGCACGACGTTTCTCCTGAGGGAAGATGATCGCGACAAATGTTGTAAAACTACGCGGCATTTCTTTTGTTTAACAAGTTGAAATTTATGATGAAAACTAATTTAATCATTAAGTTTTGACTCGTTTTGCATGTTTTTGGTATGTAGGAGGAAACCGGAATACGCAGAAAAAATCCACACAACCCAGAGGAGAACGTGAAAACTCACTGTAGTGAGGACCGACCTGGAATTGAACCTTCAATCCCATAATGCCACCAACATTTAGACAGTATATTTATAATTAGTTCATTTAAAATTAAACTATTTAGCAAATATTTTACGGACAATCTAACAGAGGAAACTGTAAATGTCGATACAAAGCGTGAGTGTGAACTACTATTCTTTAAGTTTTTTTTCTGTGATGATTGGTCTCCACACTCACAATCCTGTCCTTGAGGGCGATCAGCTCCTCTTCTTCCTTCTTTCTGTGCTCGAAGTGAGCGTCAATCAGGCCCTGGAGCTCAACCAGGTCTTTGTTTTGACGTTTTTTCTGGATGTCCTGAAAACAATGACACCACCGACAGGCATGTAGATAATTTATGCACAGTACACCTTGTGTATAACTATATTAATACTGGTATCTAATATAATATACAATGTACTCTCATTATTCTCAGTTCAACCACGTTCACAGTCACATTTGACGTCAATTAAGAGTCTTAAATCAAGCCTTTTAGGCCATCAACTTACATCAAAGTCCACTTTTTCCCCATCAGGGATTTTGGGAGCAGTTGGCCTAGAAAGAACCTTTGTTTTAGTTTTCACGATTTTGGAATCAATTAAAGATAAGTTTTATTCAGCCTCGTGACTTACTTGAATTTTGGCTTCTCCTCTGCAGCAAGCAAATGAAGAAGGTTACGGTAGTAGGAAGGAAGGGGGCACAAGTATAATCAATGCTGTTAGAAGCCAAACATATAAAAGTCTCTCAAGCAATAAAATGATTATTTGGTGATTAGAGTTTACTGGAACAAAATAATCAAACATATTAAAATATAATTACATTCAACCCACATTACACATAAATATTGGTGTTTGCTTTCAGTTAGCTGCCTTGTCATTATTTTTTAATATCATATCATGTTAGAACAAAATAATGTTTTACTTGTCAATTAATATGTCAATTACTATTGTGAGTTTTAATAATCAATGAATCTGATGAAGAATCGTTTAATTACCAGTGGTTTATCTTCAACCTGCCGGGAACTTTGTTAATGCTTTCAAAACTTTATCAAATATCAACATATAGTATATTAGAAATTGGCTTATTGTGGGAATTTCAAGGTTTATAAATGATTAGTCAATTATCAAGGTGTTGATTGATTTGATAATTGACTAACTGTCCAGTAACGGAGTCGCTCTTGTACCTAGTAGTATAGGCAATTAATAAACAAGTAAAAAATAAACATTTTACAACCATTTATACAGCAAGGTTTCACTTTGTTATTATTAATTCTCCTCCTCTGCTAAGAAAATGATTCATGTTTGTGTCGTTGGCTGGACCAGGATCTTGTCCTCTTCCCTCTCCACAAGACAGGTAAGGTCATATGATCATACGAGTCCTCTCCGATTGGTTGACCGCTTCATGCCATGCAGTTGACAGGTGGGCGGTGGGGAGTTTTTAAAATGTCTTATTCTTTCATATTCTTTCACCCTTTTTTTCATTTTGAACCTGATTGCATGGAGCTCCAGGGTTGAAACATAAGAGTTTTATTTTGAAAAGAACATACCTTCCTCTTCAGAGGCCTCTGCATGCAGCAAGCGCCGAGAACAAAAGCAGAATAGAAAATAAAAGCGTTAGCGCTGGCACTGGGGAAGCACAAGCAAACTATTTCAATAAATAGTTTCTATAAATTAATTTCTATAAAGCAAAAAAAGCTGTTATCCATTTTGCGTCGATGATTGATTTTCAATCATCTTTGTGACCACCAGGGCTGTTAGCGTGATAAGCACTAAATTTATAGCTAGCTAGTGTGGTTTGGTTAGCACATTAGCTCGTCGAAGGCAAAAGAAATTCAACATTTAAAATGGTTTTGTTTGCTTATCGTATTTTGTTGCACAAAAGCCGTATTTGTAATTTTGTATGTATTTAAATATTTTTTTTATATATACTTTAATCTAACTAAAGAAAATGATTGAATCAAGAGGCTTATACGCACACAAGACTTACAGTGTTGCGATACTATTTCACCAGTAGATGTCGGCAAATTAACATTTACCATTTGTTGGTTATTTTCTGTTTTGCAGTAAGAAAACAACAATTCTATTATAATTCTGTGATTTTAGGTTAAATAAATATTGAGTGTTAAATATGTGTCGGTATTATATTTGCCACTGTATGCAAATTATTGCATAAATGGAAATATAATAAATCATACGTGTACTATTATTAAAAAAATAATACACAAAGCACCCAAATTAACGTGCAGATTAAACAAACTCTTCCAATAACTAACGAAATGTTTTGAGTGCTGGCCAGCATATCAAGCCAAACTCCAGCAAAGGAAACAAAATGCCACCAAAATATAAAATGTCGTAGACTTCGCACAGAGGTGAAAGGAAGGTAAGTTACCATTATCATTTGCATGACTGGAGCGTACATTGTTGTATGGGAAAGGAAAGGATGATAGAATACCCCACCACCCCATCCTCTGTCCATGCCACTTACCTTCGTACTCTTCCTCTGCTTCTTCTTCAGGTTCGGATTCTACCTCGGGTTCTTCCTCTGGTTCTACCTCGGGTTCTACTTCTACTTCTGTTTCTGGGGCCAGCTCTGAGTCCTCTAATAACTCTTCGGCTAAAGATACACCACGTGCGGTTAATGGAGGCAAAGAAAGGGCAGTTATGCGTAGATTCCTCAAACTTTTGGAGGCCCAGGACTTCCGACAGGATAGACATTTCTTTCAAAAAATATTCTTAGAATCTCAAAACCATTTTTTTTGTAATATGGTGAAAAATGAACATCTTAAGATGGTGAGGACATTTAGACGTTATTATGAGTCCTTGAAAATGGATTGCAAGGTAGTAAATAAGTGAAACCTTCCTAAAAGATTAGATGCTCATTAGAACCCTAACTATGCAAATCCAAATGCAAAATACAATTAATGATCTAATTCATATTTCCCACATAAGCAAAAGTACAGAAGTGTATATCTCTTCAAAAATATGTATTTCAGCAGATAATCATCATAACCATCGTCTTTTTGGGACACTAATACCAATCAAATCGAAAAAGCTAAAGTAATCAAGTGAATTATGTTTTTCTTGGTGACCTTCGAAATTGGAGATACAAGTGTAATTTAGAGTCCCACATCTATATAGTGCCACCCAACTTTAGAGCATTTAACTACCATTGATTCCCATTTGGCTTTCTTGCAGTTTATTGCAGATCTCAAAGCAAAAACCTGCCAACCCCAATGGTGTCCGGGGACCCCAGTTTGAGAACCACTAGCGATGAAACACAAAGTGTCTGTTGTCAGAGTCAATAAGTGAGTGGTGCAAACGGCTTCCACATGCAATTGATAGTCAAGTGGCATTCATTTATAAAGCCGCCAAACGTTTCATATGTTAGTTACTGGTTAATGTGAGGATCTTACCATCGTAATCTTCATGGCGGTCCGAGAAAGAAAAGGAGCAGAAGGACATTTACAAAAAAGATCCTGCGTGTACCTCGGTACACTGGCGGGATCCATGCGGGCTGTCATGCTGAGGCGCCAATGGTGGTGGCTACGATGCCAATGAGCCAGGGTAGCCACCGCCATTGGACGCGCCTCTTCTGACGAATCAAGCCAGACCGCCAATAACAAACAACAACCAACAAAGACAGAGGACTGAGGACCGTGATGACCATGAGGACCAATGTGATGATGGCGATAATGATGATTATGATAGTGATGATGATAAAAATGGTGGTGGTGATAGAACATGATGATTCGTATGACTTACCCTCCGTCTGATCGCTGGGGACAGAAGACAAAACAAGATCAGAATGCAGGAAAGAATACTTTACAAAATTCAAAATGGGTAAAATAAGACACAACAGAAGCCAGCAAAATATAGAAATATAGAAAAAGATACAAGAGCAGACAAAATGGCACCATGAAATGACACAAAAAAGTGGATACATGATAAACATGGATACAAATAGAATAACAAAATTGACTCAAAGATGAAAGAGGGGAAGGTGACAAGAGAAGACAATTGATAACATGAGGACAATAGACAGGAGATGAGAATAAATGAAAAGACAAGACAACATTTAAGACACAAAAAGGGACTGGGGAAAAGTGACAGTTTGAAACAAAAACAGAAAGAAGGGCTCAAACCACATAAAATGACACAAGAAGTGACAAAAGAAATAAGAACACAACAAAAAGAGGAGATAAAGTGCAAATAACTTAATCAGTAGAAAACCCCAAAAATAATTAATCACTACACTCTTTTGGCACTAGGGGACTTACTAGTCTTCGGTGTCAGACATGTTGAAAATGGACGTCAAAACCTGCAAGTCAAACCAGAAGATTGATATACCACAGCATTTTTCAATGTAACACATTTATTTTAGCATATTTTTATTATATCCAAGTTAATCATTTAACCTTTTTGTCCAAATCTTACTCAAATTTGGTTTTACACCCATTTACTTTGGTTGTATTCCTGCTGTCGACCACTACATGTCACATTTATTTAACAATATACATTTACATTACAGCCTACAGCCATACACCCCTAGTTTTTGCCAAGGGTTATTGGACGATAAATGCCATTTTGAGAACTTCCTTGGGCTTGTGTAGCCACATTTACAGTGCAAAGCATATGAATGTGCCACCATTTTGTGGTTGACACTTAGAACTGCGCTGTTGAAGGACGGTCAACCTGGGACGGGCAAATGAGGAGGCGGGGTACAATGGCGGGGTGGGATGGAGGGTCGATGGAGGACAATGATTATGTCTACATAACAAAGCGCTTCCGTTTAACAAGGTTGTTCATTTAAGTCACCTCGCTTTTAAAAGTTCCTTAGCCAAGAATTAACTTTATTTAAAGCTCGCCTCTAAAATAACTTGAACAAGTGCCCCTGTCACACACATGCACATTTAACACCCTCTCCCCACACGCCCATATCCTTGACCCCCAGACCAAAAAGGAGTATAAAAATGTGCATGTGCTCCACCGGAGTCCGATTTCAGAAGTTTCCAGTTTGCAAAAATTGTCAACAGTTTAAAATTAGACACAAGATGCAAAACTCGTTAAGGATTTTAGGGGTGCTAGAGCCTATTTTAGCTAACTAACTATGGGCAGGAAGCAGGGCAATTAATGTTTTGCCAGCTAATGTTTAGACATGACATGATGACTAATATTATTATTTATTACTTATTTACTGATTATTTATTTTGTCTTATTTATCGGTTTGTTTGTTGTTGTTGATTGTGTACTTCCCTACTTATTCTTATATCAACTACTTATTTATGTATTACTTATTGCTTACTCATTTGTTTGTTATTGTTATTTGTGCACTTGGTGGTGAAGCTTTAACTCTCATTATAATTGTATAATGAGAATAAAAGCATTCAATTTAATTAATCATTCATTCATCTTCCATTCGGTCCATCCACGAAAGGATCCTGGTGTTTGCTGGAGCCTACCCAGCTGTTGTCGGGCAAAAGGCAGATTACACCCCAGACTGGTCACCAGTCAATCGTAGGGCACACAGAAAAACAAATGACCATCGGCACTCCCAATCATTTGGCCCCCAGCGGTAATCAAACCCACGCCTGCCCACATCGGAGTCAGGCGAGTGGACCCCTACACTAAAAGGCAGCCCAACTAAATTCAAATAACTATTATTAGTAATCGTAATATCATTACCACTCCTCAACTACAAGATGTGTTTATATTTTATATTCCCCAAAATAAATGTTTTAAAAGTTATGGGGCTGTCATTTTTTGATAACAGGTTAGATTTGGTATATTTAACTAGAAAGACACATTTCAGCTTCATTCATGCGCATTTTTCCTCAAATATTAATGTTGTGTTGATCGTGGTGACTTTTATTTTTAATTTCAGATGGTATAGCAATGTAGACAAAGATTGCGATTTAATCATATCGTACTCTATCATGCATGTGCGTGATTATGCATTTTGGAGTGTTGGTTAAAATGTTCTGATAAAAATCTAACTTACAAAAATATATTTATATGGAATTAAGTTTAATATCCAATAATAATAACAAGTCCGGCAATATTTTAACCAATCAGGGGAACACAATACTCCTAAAAGAGAACAGAATGGAATGACATAGAATAGTATAGCATAGCAAAGATGTTACATTTGAGTGATAGAGTGAAGAGTTGATCCAATAAGAAAAGAAGCTTAGGCCCACATTATTCCGATTATCGCATTCCTTCATCTATTTCCGAGTCGCAGCTGTGCAGTGCCCACCCGACTCAGGTTTCCCAGAACTCCATGCCTGGATCCCTTTCCTTCCTTGGAGGAGCTCCCGTCCCTGCACCTGGCGTCACCTTATGTGGCCGCCTGCTGGCTTCCTTCAATCATCTCCCAGCCCAATTGCTCCCTGCTTAATATGCCTTTCAGAATAAACCTCAGAAGGTAAAAAGGTCCTTGCGTTCTGCTTCCAGAATGCTGACAATTCCCAATGGGAATTTGCTGACGTGAGTTCATCCGTCTGGAGAATCTTGGCCTTTCATCTGGGTGCTAAAGTGTTGATCCTGCCACCATGTGGCTGCGAGCCATAACCATTTGCAACTTCGCTTATAGAAGCTACCGACCCACTGGAACGCCAAACCCAGAAAAACAACGCTGTCAAAACTATCTGCTGTTGATCCCCTTTAAAAACAAACACGTTAACTGTGCCAATTACTTAATTGGCTGGTATTTAACAAACTTTGCAATCCCTACACAACAATCAAGACAACTCAGGTTGTTCGTGTAACTACATCAGCAGAAGAAGAACAAGGCAATTCTGGACATTTTAGTAAATCCTCCAAAAGAAGAGTAATAGGACACAATTCCCACTTTTTGCATTCTAACCCATAATACAACATAACAGAAAAGATGAGCTATTTTCAGAACAGGCCTGTGAGCGACTCATATGGTCCTTGGGAGCGTCCATGTTGATGACCGCCTGCTCCAAATGGACCAGATGGAGACTCATATAACCTAACCATAAAATTCAAATAGAACCACCACGCAAATGGAATTTGGACACCTTTCCATCGTTTCAATGCATAAAACAACGGTGTAAATTTGACATCAAAAACAGTTCTCAGTGAAAACCTATCACTACACCAGAAACATGACTAAATGATTAAATCAGGCAGAAGCAGTATAACAACTATTCAATGTTTTTTTTTAGGTATTTTTAAACCTTTTTCGAGCCAAAGTACTTTCACGGCACTTTTGATTCAGTACTTTCTGTCACGTAATTTGTTCTGCTTGACAGTATATATGTTATGGATGGATAGTTGATAAATTATTCGGAGCAATTATATCGTTTCTGGACTAAGTCTAAGAAGTAGAGGATTTCTCATGGCACACTAGTTGTGAATCACTAGACAATGGGATGGTTGGACTATAGGACCAGGATAAGGATTAGGATTGGGATTTGGACCTCCTTACCTGAGATAAGAAGTAAAGAAAGAAGAAGTATGAAGCGTGGAGGTCCCCGCTGGCCCAGAGCGGCTGTCAGGATCTGCAAACTTGCCGCGCTGATGATGTTCTTCTGTTATAGTGACACTTGATCCACAACATGGCCTCATTGGTCCAGAAGTCAGGAAAGAGGCGGGGTTTCAGTACCGGTGGGGCTGGGTTGGCGTATTGGGGGCGCCACCCACACCACACCTCCTTCCTCCTCCTGGTCCTCAATAAGGAGATGCCAGCACTCTGGCAAGTAGGAGGAGACGTTGGCTCAAGTTTGGAAAGGAACCATTGCTCTCCCAAGTCTTTGGGCTATTCTGGGAGCAGGGCATGAGACAAGCACATTTTAGAACGTTTAAGACCAAGAAGAGGAACAAGTAAAAGAAGGAGGAGAACATTTGATGTTCAACAGGCACTCTAAAAAGTTGTTGTTCCAATGTTTTTGCTGTTCCTCATCTGAAGTTATCTTCTCAAAGTTTGCATCTTGATGTTCTGAAGCCAACCTAGCATCCTTTGGAAATGCCTCATTTTTAACAACCAGTGTAAAGCATTAATCTTCACGAAAAAGTAATAATATTACAGTTCTTAGAAGCCTGAAAGACCTGTTCTGACTAACCTGAACCCTCTCATGCACTTGGGGGTGCTGCAGTAACACAGTATGAAGTGCGTAGCTCAGGGAGAGCATGCAAACTCCAGATGGGAAAATCCTGGCCTGGAATCGAATCATTGATCCCAGAACTGTGAGCGCAATGCCCTAACCACTCATTCATCAAGTTGCCTTTTCTTAAAACTATTGTATTAAATATTTTTTACTAAAAGCTGGTAAACTGGGTTACTGACAATATTATTATTTTGCTCCTAGGTATGGGTCTGAGTGTGCATGACTGTCCGTCTCCTTGTGCCCTGCGATTGGCTGGCCACCGATACAGGGTGTCCCAAAGCCAGCAGGGATAGGCTCCAGCACCCCCCACGAGTGATAAAGTGGATAAGATGTCCTCCTTACTTCTCATTCTCATTCAAATGACTTTTTTGGTGAACATGTCACTTGAGATAGTCAAGTTTCTATGTATATGCGATAATGACTGGTAAATTAGAATTAGATAAATTTCCCCTTTAGTTTGGTGCAAGCAATTTAGGATCGATTCCCATTCGGTGGTGTGATTGTGAGAGCCTGTGTTCCCGATGGGTATGACTGACTGGCGGCTAGTCAGCCTCTGACACAAAGTCAGCTCCTGGTCTATCTCGAAAAGATAAGTTGTGTTAAAAATAAATGAATGAATAATCGGATTTGAAATGGTTGAACCACAAAAAAACTTACTAATACAGTCGGGGCGGCCGGGCGGGTGGCTACCAATTCAGGGTGTCCCCTGCCTTATGCCCGGAGTCAGCTGGGATAGGCTCCACCAAGGTTCGAGCAATTTCATGAAATAGGAGAAGGAAAGAAACAAGTTGAACATTTTTTTGCTTTCCATTGTTAGTGTTTGACACAAACCAAGGGGAAAAAAAGGATTATGTACCTATTTTGAGCCCACACTAACTCACATAGGAGGTGTATTGGTCACAAAGGGAGGTCCAGTCACCTCGTGCCAGTGCTGGTATACAGTCCAACATGCTTTGTTTCTCAACAAGCCATTTGAAAAATGTGCTGTTATAAGTCCCCAACAGGCAAGTGGCACTCACAGTGTGGCTCAGTTGCCTCAGCGGCATCCCCGCTATACTCGGGCCTCCCATCACATCGACAGTTAGGTCTTTTACGAGAGTAGCCCACATAACGCAATGTATCCCAATATAAAGCAGGACAACTCAACATGTAATTAAACAATATCATGCCCTACAGAACCAAACATTATGAAACACGGTATCAACAAAAAAATCAGCATCATAAGACAGTTGAAATCAATTTGTAAGCCGATGATTTAATGTACCATAATATAACACAAGAAAATATAGCCTAACATTAGGGAACATGCAATCATAAATGTGACATCATGTTACACAGCTCTATTTAATACTATCAGGGTTGTTTAGAACCAAAAGACAGTTATTCTCTTTTGAAAAATGGGTTAGATGAGAAAGGAAAATTGCATCATGTTACACAGCTCTGTTTAATATTACATAACGTGCCATGTGACTAACATTTACTGCAATGTAACATAACGATATATTCTAAGATTGCCATCATTTGCATCGTTTCTCCGACAGTTTTGTTTTCCTCAAGTATGTAGCCCGGTCCCCTTGGGAGGCCATTTTCCCTCAATTCTAAAGCCCTGACCGGAGGAGATGAAACCTAAGATTTGGAGCGTGCATTTTCAGGTTGGCGTCTTACTCGGCCTCTGCTGTCACTCCGTTTATTTTGGGACTGTCATGGCGTGCGGTCCTTGCGTTCTGAGGCAAGGGGGTCGAGTGGGGCGCGGCGCAAAACTGCAGCTTTGACAGTCCAGGTTACAACAAGCAGGCAGCCGCCGGATAGACGGCTGCCCCCCTTAGCAGCACTGAACCAGGTAAACTTACCTATTTTTCTGATCCAGCGGCAAGGAAGATTGAGTGTCTGGGGAGGGGCTAAACCCATTGGGCACCTTACTGCTGAGAGGGCGGGCTGCAGATCTTGAAAAGTGCTTGTGTGTTTGCTATATGAGTTCCTGATTGGACTTATTTTGCTTGAAGGGGAAGCCCTGCTTGCTGCAATCCAGCTACCTGCCTCAAGCCGGTAAGAAATTACCTTCATGGGGGTTTGGGTCTTTTTAGGTTGAAATTGCTCATTGTAGACCAGCATGGATTTTCTGACACAGCTATATTTACTGTCCCGACTTTGGACTCCAACCATTTAGCACCTTAAAAGGAGGGGGTCAGGGGCAGGGGGGCTCTCATATTTGAACTAAGACAGTTGTGCAAAGTGTGTGCACTTGGAGAGGGCTCGAGGGTCTGCTGGCCTACATTGTAACATGTAGTGACAGCTGATTCTTTATGATCATTCAGATTTTTTATTATTCTCAATTATTCTTAGTCCTTTTTCTACAATTGGCTGGGCTTGGTAGTAGCAAATCGGCTGTCAGTGGGTTTGTGATGTCACTGCTGTCATGCCTGACATCTATTTTTGCACTCTGCATGTTAAAGAGTATAAATACACACACTATACTGTAACTATATTCAATGTGAAAAGACTAAAGACACAGAACTGCCTTCCATGGTTGTTTACTGACATTGAAGGGATTGGAAATAAAAATTAAATTGCGGACATTCATAATAATTGAAAATACTAAACAATCTGACCAAAAGATGTATGAAAACATGTTAAATATGCACTGGGATAAAGTCAGTTTACCATTTTTTTTTTTATGCACGAGATGGAGCAGTACTTCACATTGTGTATGGCGTCCTTGAATTTGAAACTTGAACCAAATTCAAATAAACGTCATCTACTTAGCTCATCTTATCAGCCCAGAGACATGATAAGCACACCTGAAGAGCACACAGAATGTCTACTGGCTAACTAAAAAAATATTTCTCTCACCTGTTTCCAAACCGAACTGCAGCTTAGACTTGAAGATTATTCCTAGTGCAATGGGATAGCTTTACATTTGTGTATGAATGTGTGCCTAAATGGACAAATGTTAGCTTCTGCAAAGCCTTTCAGGAACCGGGAGGGTGTAAACCAGGATTCACCATGGATACAGCTCTATACTGGATAAGTGCATTCATGTACGATTCCCTTGAAATTCCACAATGTTTCAGGACCAGGAATCAGGAACCCATGATGGAGAAGGAATCAGAGTGCTTACTTTGTTTTTCAAATGACAAGTTTAATATTGAAAAAGTAACATTTTGTAAAATATAATCACTGACAAAAAATACGGATTGTACTGTTAAAAAGCTTATACTTGTCTTTAAAAAAAGGGAATTAAAAAGTCACGGAAGCACAACAAAATGAACAAATATGAGGAAAAGTAAACACACGAACAGTTGATTGTCCAGCTCAAATAATGTGAACAAAGGAAGACATCAAGTGGTGTATATGCAGAATGTGGAACATCACTTTGTGACTTTGGGGTGCAGTGGACTCAGTAATCACTTTGACAGCCATCTGAAAAAGACAAAAATACATTCCTTTTTGTTTATTTTAGAAAAAATCACTATCAACCGTTATGTTGCTTATAAAATTGATCTGATCTGATTTTAAATTTACAGTTTAGCAATAAAATATTTTAAATAGGAGAAACAGTTTACATACATGAAAAAAAGATGTAAAAATGTTCTGTAAACATTTGATGTGCTTTTTAAATGTATTTATTTGAATGGTAAACTCTTTTTTAAAGTTGCCCATGACCTATGATTTTAATACTGTAATAGCAACAAATCCAAAAATTATGTTGAAAATGCACTAGGACTCTTTCTCGGATTGGTAAAGATTCTGAACTGATCCAAGCACCACTGTGACCCTGCCATCCACTTAGCAACTTGGTGTGAATGAAATATTTGCTTTGCAACATACCGCATATTTGATAGCCCCTAAAAATCCCAGAATTAGCCACCTGTGTGAATCAATGAATGCAGTATTACATGATCAGGTTTTATTTATATTTCACTTTTTGTTGTGATTTGGTCTTCAGGGGGCAGTGGGACAAATGGCAGTCACGTTGGGAACCGCTATCCCAAGCGGATTCTTTTCCCTCCAGTACCCGCCCCCTCTCTTCCCCAAACCAGGGAAAGACAATGCACGTCTACAGAAGCTCCTGAAACGAAATGCCAAAAAGAAGACGTCCCCACAGGTGTCACAGTCTGCCAGTGTTTTCCGCTCCAGTCTTTCCCCTGTGAATGAAGCCAGCCCCGACCTCGAACGCAGTGATCACTCAACACCACCCAAAACTCCCGAGGTGCCATATGGATTCTACAGTGGCCAGTCGTCATCCCGATTTGCTGCACGGCCACTATATCAGCATGTTGCATCCCCATATCCGCAGCGGGCAGCTTACTCTCGAGCAGGCAGGTTTTCACCTCAGCCATTCACCTTCCCTTCATACCCACAACCTAGCAGTGGTGTGGCATCACTTTATCCAAATTCTTTCCAAATGTGCGAAGCACAAGCCGTTCTGACGACACCTGTCCAACCATTGCCTCTTCACCCGATGCCCCCTCAGCAACCTTCCCCCTTTTCATCTCAGCTAGCAGGTCCTCCTCCTATATTAAAACCCCCTGATTTGATTCCTTTTCCAGAAACTCCCAGACTGACTGTAGCCCCACCAACCATGCCAAAGCCAGTTAGTCCCCATCCGACCTTGTATCCAGCAAAGCAAAGTCATGCTTTGATTCGGCCTCTCACTGTGCTGACTCAGATCGACAAGCCCAAAAGTCCTCGTCCAACATTCAAAGCCACTGAAAACTTAAAATCTCCCAAGTCCATGTTTGAGGTCCCCCAAATACGCTCATATACGGCGAGTACCTCTTACTACGAAACATCCAGGACGCCACCCGTGTATGACACAGTCGCTCTAACTGCCATCGGGACTACCGTCACCACTGAAAGTAATCTAGAAGCAAACTTGGCATTTGAAACTGGTAGCGTTCCCACCCCGAATACTTCAATCACGTTGGAACAACAGGCACAAACATTAACAACGTATTTAAGAGAAACTGCCAAAGTAGAGATAAACCCTGCTGTAGTGCCAACCATTGAACTCAGCAGACACACACCAACATTGGAAATGAGAAGCAAAACACCAACACAGGAAATGCAATCACCACGGTGTCTCACAGGGCGCCCGAGGACCCCAGCAAAGCGCGCCGCCACACCTGTTTTTGAGATCTCCAAACCTAACCCTCTCTTGTTTGCAGTATCACCAGTGATGGTGGAACCAGAGAGGTCAAAAACCCCCAAAATAAGAGCGAAAACTCCAGAAATTAACGTACTTGGCTCAGTTCTGATTGAGGACGCTCCTGTGAGCTTCCCAACCATAATTACAAAGTCCAAATCAGAACCTGATTTGACCAGAAAAATCCCAACTGCTGAGCTAACACCTGCTGTGACATCTGTTGGATATCAGAGGCCTAAAACGCCAACGTATGAGGCAACCCGACTACTCAGCTCATCTCCAGCTTTTAAAAGACCAAGAACACCTACATATCCCGGGGCGTCCACCTATAGTGGATCTGCTGAGGCCTTCCAGAGATCAAAGACCCCGACACTAGTGGGGCCCAAATCTAAGTCTACCTACCGTGGACTAATGCCTGGAGAGTATGCTGCTTTTGGAGGAATCAGGACACACACACCGACCTTTGGAATTTCCAGAGATCAGGCCACAGCTATTGAACCGTCTGAAACACCCCTGCGTAAAACACCTACCCAAGAGCTGACAGTAGTCAAAAAGACACCCCAAGTACAGGAGATTTCTGTCACACCATCAATTCCTATGATTATTGTTTCTCAGATGCCTCAAACCACAGCAGTGACACCACCACCACCAGAAGCAAGAACAGTTTCTCCCAATATCCCAGAGAAACAACATCAGATCCAAGAAACACCAAACAGCAGGCCTGCAAATTCAAACAAAATTCAAAAGACAGACTTACCAAAACCTCCCGTGACAAAACAAGCTCCCCCCACTTCTGCCAAAGACCCTATGAAGGTAGTAAGAAAGCTTCTTGGCAAAGAGAAAGTCCTGCCCACTGAGGGTCAAGATCAGGCAAGTGTTGAACAACAGGTGAAAAGCGTTGAGGTAGAGAAGATAAAAGTAGAGTCTATACAAAATCCAGAAAATGACAAAAAAGGTGAAACTGTACCCACAGCTGAGAAGAAAGACGATTCGGCTCAAACTACCCAGAAGCCGAAGGCCTTAAAATCCAAATTGAGTGGCTGGTCCAGGCTGAAGAAACACATGGTTGTGGAGCAGGAGGACCCTTCATTTCCACAGACACAAGGTGCAAGCCAGGATCAGAGCCAGGAGGTCAACGCCGATGGCTCCACCCCACCTAAAGCCTTAAAGATGTGGGATGCTGTCCTCTTTCAAATGTTCTCCAGCAAGGAGAACATCATGCACCAAATTGAGTTGAAGAAGAAGGAAGAGCAGGAGATACCAAATGAAAATAAAGACAAAGACAAGGCCAGGGATGAGACCAAGGAAATCCCTTCCTTTGCACACCGGCTGCCCATTTTGCTCTTCAGCCCCAAATTTGATGCCAAAAAGCTGAAGGAGGCAGCATCCAGGCCACTTACCAAGTTCTCCACTGTTTTTGAGATGGGTTTGATTGCACGCAAGGCCAAAGAAGATGAACCAAAAGACTTTAACAGAACAGCTAGAGGCTTCAACTCTTCTTAAAAAGCCAGTGAGGAACGTAGACAGTTCAGAAAAGAATCTAAAGAAAATGTGGGCAGCCCGGTGGACGAGTGATTAGTGCGTCGGCAATCCCAGGTAGTTTCAATGATTGAACACTCTAAATTCCCCGTAGGTATGAGTGTGAGCATGAATGGTTGTCCGTCCCCTTGTGCTCTGTGATTGGCTGGCCACCAATTCAGGGTGTCCCCCGCCTGGTGCCCGTACTTAGCTGGGATAGGCTATAGCACCCACTGTGACCCTTGTGAGGATAAGCAGTTCAGAAAATGAAGGAAATGTATGTATGTCACTGCTTCGTAATGGTCTGGGCTCCACTAGTCATCACTGGTTCTGTTTGTTTGGGCTTCAAGTGATAACCTTGTTATTCTTATTATTAAAAGATTATATGTTTCAACTCTTTAAGAAGCCTCCCATCTGTTTGCAAAGTTTGTATAGTGGTTTTTGAAGTCCATCTGTGTATCTCCTGAAGTTTCAAGATTTCATTTAGAATTTTTAGATAAGAGATTAGAGAACACAAATAACGGCATTTACACTATTTGTTGACTGTTTTGTGTTCTAAAGTCAACTTTAAATAGCCAACTTTAAATATAAGATATAAAAGGAGAAAAACAGAATGTCACATAACTTGAAAGTTGTTATGAAAGTTGGAAAAAGAATAGACGGACTTGTACAAATATCCGATTCAATTTCTGTGTGTTCTTGTGCTTGCCTTCCTTTTTTTCCTGTATATGATTTTAGTCTGAATTTCCAGCTTCACATCGGAAATAATTTTCAAAATAAATGAACAAGGCAAAGCTTTTCACCTTTTGCTGGTTATGCACTAAGAATATAATTATAGAATCATTGAAAATGACTGACAATATTGTGCCTAAAAGACAACTGTAAATCAATGAGAACAGACATATTTTAAATTGTGGCTATCCTCTAAGGAATAAATGTCCCACAACTAAAATTTCCTGGTCATTCATAATGGGAAAAATGCCTTGAATTTCAATTTCAGATGACATAAAGTGGATTTTTAATTCCCTTACCACATTTTTCATCAGCTTCATTTTCCTGATTCACGGAGATCTTCTCATACTTGCCATGCCCCGTCACCACAAATTTGAACTTTTTACTCACTGCTGCTGAGCCCTGAAAACACGATATACTCATCAACATTTCGCACAATAATATCACATCTAACTACAAAGCATTAGTCTATGTTACCTTGATGTCTGCGGCAGACCTCCCTGTTGAATCTCCAATAATCTCCCACATGTTTTTCTTCTGCATCACATCTCCATACTTCACATCCTGACAAAAAATATATCCCTTAACGCTAAGCTTAAAAACATTAATATGGCAGTCATTATTTTGGAGTACTTTGTAAACTTACGGTTACTTGGCTTTGTGGAGGTCGGCTAATATTCGGTTGGCCCTTTGCCAACTGGTTTATGAGGTTGGCAACGCCGACCTTTAAACCGTCAGTGTCCTGATTCATTGGATAAGTCAAAAATGTAAGAGTTATTTAATTTTTTTAAACCCAGCACAAATATGTCCTAAATTGACGATTAATTGCCCAACAAAAATTGAGTACAAGTATCTTAATGAGGTCAATTAAGGATACAGTCAAAGTGAGCAGTACTTAATCTAGGTCAGGGGTGTCAAACTGATATTTTTGTTGCGGGCCACGTCATAGTTTCGATTTCAGGGGCCGTTATGTTCTCCAACTAGGCTGCCAAAATGAATCGATTAATGACTTGACAGCTTTGTTGAGGACACCAACTTGTTGGACAAGCCAAAGATAATGCTAATTATTATTCACATTTACTTAATTGCATCAAAGCATCACAGTCAGAGTTTGAAATAGAGGAAAACTAGAAATAAAATGAAATATTTGCTGATACAAAGTGGACACCAAAAGGTTTCTTACCCGACAGGAAGATGTTTTGGGTGGGCTGCTAGTCTGCATATCACCAGCCTCAAACAAGTTCTTCTTGGAAGTAACAGCCTCCAGTGAGTTGGGAAAGTCAACCACTGAGGGTTTCAATCCTCGAGGTTCCTGAGAGGTCTGGAAACAAAGTGAAATATTGTCACTATCGAAATACTACATTGAGGCTTGATTTTAATGCAGAAAACAGTTAGATAGACATAGAGCAATAGGCAGACTGACTGACAAAGTGCACCACAAATAAAAATGTAACAATTAATATTCGCGAGTTTAGCAGACAATTTAGGAATTGTAACAATGAAAATTAAATGAAGGAAATATATTGCGCAAACAAATGAATATTGAATGAGTTATACAATTTAATGGAGAACAAAAAGGGAAGTTGTACTATGTATGTGTGTTATGTATGTGTGTTAAGGCCGTACCTCGACAGCATGAGCATACTGCTCCATCTTGTCATCAATGCGGACAGGGACAATCGCTGTTGTCTTTTTAAAACTGTTACTGACCAATCACAGACATTTACAAATAATTAATATCTCAACACTGTGGCAACATGAAAACAACAACAATTCTTGAGATAGCGTTTCCACTTTGGAAACCTGGAACATTATAATACTAAAATATTTAGGTTCAACACTGTAGTCAACTTGCAATATATGTATAGCTATTGTAAATGTAATGTCAATCTTTCAAATATATAACATTTACCTTTTCTTTAGGGAGCGGTTGAGGGACTCTGTTCTCTCTGTAATCTGGAAGTCACACACATACAGATAGAATAAAAAGGAAGTGGTGACTTGCCGTCAATGTCCAAAAAATGTTAAAACATTTAAAAATAGTTATAATGTTTTAAAAAATTCAATCTGAAATTATGCTTGAAATGACAGACATTTTTATGTGTTGCAAGATTTTTTTTAATAAAAAAAAGCAATGCTTGAAATGGTTTTAAAGAATTATGTGCAAAGATGTGTAAATCCAATTTTTCATGTTTATAGAATATTGTTTAAATGTGTTGTTGTGTTTATCAAATTAGTTTCAAATGATTTGAAATGGATGAAAATAAATTCAGTGTAATGTTTTGGTGCCTACAAGGCGACCAAAAGATGTCTACTGGTACAATTGCCCAAGATGTGCTGTGATTGGCTGTAACTAAAGGGATGGACAGACTGTAGAGGCTTTTTTTGGGGATAATGAGATGTACTTTGAGGAGTTTCAATCATAGCGCACTTATTTTTTTCTTATTCATTTCCAAATTGAAAGCCTCTGCAGCATTGTCACATGTGGTACAATTGATCATGTGTACATTGATGATTACATTTACTTCTACTCTCACAACAACATGCTGTGTCATGCAAACTTTAAACATGACATCACCATTGCATGACCTAAAGATTCATATATTTGTGCACATTTAAAAGTCAAAGATGAACGTGCAGAATGAATACTTGTATCCCAAAAATAAAATGCAAAAAGGAAAAAAACGAATTAAAACACGTGTGTGAACAGTGAAACAACATGCGTCATTTGACTTACGCGCGGGGGCGTCTGCAGCACTCGGCTGTGGAGCAACACCACATCTAATTGGTCAATGCCACCTCCATGGTTATTATATTGAATAATGAATTGCATAAATCTCGATTTCTACTGACAAGCATCCCAAATTGGAGCTAAAGTTACTATGGATAAACATCACAGAAGCAACACAAGATGTATAACTATAATTATAATTGACAATACAATTTATCTCTAATTTTTACTATTATTTATTCATTATTATGGGGGTTTAATTTTGTCTCCATGGCACCAATTGATCAGGTGACTCTTCCAAATGTAAACCACGGGTAGGGGGGTGCTCGATGGGCAACCATTTACCTTGTGCGTAGGCGTCTTGATGGGGCTGAAGGCCTTATCTGTGTCGCCGCTGTCGCCACTCCAGCTCTTCATCCGCACAGCAGCATCCATCCTCCTCCTCTCAATATCCTCTTTCATACGACGACGTTCCTCCTGTCCAAAAGAAATCATCAAGCCAATTCAAATTAAACTGTATATCACGTGTAAAAGTGGCGGCCCGGGGGCCAAATCTGGCCCGCCACATCAGTTTTTGTGGCCCGGGAAAGTAAATTTTGAATGCTGGCTTTCTGTTTTAGGATCAAATTAAAATGAAGAGTATAGATGTATATTAAATTTATTGATTTTTCCTCTTTTAAATCAATAATTGTAATTTTTTAATCCATTTTTTCAGTTTTTAGTTAAAAAAAATCACATTAGAAAATCTAAAAATACATAAAAAAGCTAAATGAAACATTGTTTTATATCTATAAAAAAACTGAATATTCAGAGTTTTCAATCCAGTTCTTTTAATCCATTTATTAAAAAAAAAAAATCTAAATATTATATCTAAAATGGTCCGGCCCACGTGAAATTAAGTTGACGTTAAAGCGGCCTGAGTCGGACACCCTTGCCGTATATCCACAGCATCTCACCCTGATTATGAACAAGAGACATTACCCACCTCCTCTTTAGTGGCACGTAGCCGTTCGTCATCTTGTCGCCGCCGTTCCTCCTCACTTTTAAGCCCTCTCCTCAGTTCTCTCCTCCTAGTGAGCTCTTCTAGCTCGATCTCGGCTTGTGACTTCCGATGCTTCAGCTGCTCAAGTTCACGACACTCCTTCTCCTGGAGACCTCGGTGGATCTTCTCCGTACGGCGCTCCACCTCCACGATGCCCGACGTCTCGCTACACCTGAAACATTGTATATTTCACCAACACGATAATAATGTTGCTGTTCAGTGTTGTTTTTTTTTGCATTATGTTGTACCTGGGAAACCGGCTCTTGGGTTGTGTTCTAGGATATGATGAAACTTCCTCTCGGCTAGTGTCTCCATCGGGTTTAGAAACTTGGAATAAGAAATCTTCTGACGTGTGAGAGACCTCGCCTGGTTCTCGTTTCTCCACCTGGAAGCGAGTACTGCATGTTTAGAATCAAAGTGTGCTTGGTGGAACAAAGTATGATAATGTGATACAAGCCACAGGAGCCAACCAATAATTATTTCCAGACATATGATGTATTTTGTCAAATTAAAGAGTACCTCATACACACACATTTTTATTTGCAATCTGTGTGCAAAATACAGTCATTTTTTTCTTATAACTGACACTTGAATTCACATCACAAGATAGTAAAAGCATGTCCAGACCAGTGATTCTTAACCTTGTTGAAGCTACCAATATTTCAGATGCGCATTCACCAAACCCTACTTTAGTGTAGTGTTTAGTTTTGCTTTTTATTCCTAAATCTGCGGTCCAATACCAGACACACAATGTTTTGAACTTTGTTTTTAGAAGCATCTGAAGCCATTAAGCGAGTGATGATGCTGTCATTTCATTTTTTGAAATCCCAAAATGAGCTTTTTAAATTTTTGAGGCAGGATTTGAACAGATTCAAGAGCAAGGAAATTGTATGTGGTTTGCTAAAAAAAACACTGTCATGTGGCCATACCATATCAGCAATCAACAAACTACATACACCATCATTCAAAGTTTGAAAAACTATTTGCTATCTTGTCAAATTCTTGTTGTTTTTGTTTTCTCGAAAAACAAAAATAGAAAACAAAAACAACAATAATTTGACAAGATAGCAAATAGTTTTTCAAATTTTGAATGATGGTGTATGTAGTTTGATGATTGCTGATATGGTATGACCACATGACGTTTTTTTTTAGCGAACCACATACAATAAAAGACAAGAACTGACAATACAATAAAACCAAAAATCTACAAGAACAAAAATAACCAGAAAGGAATTGAAATCACAATAACTAATAACAAGATTCACAAAAAACACTATGCACGATGGTAAGAACCGAAAATAAATGAATAAACGCCACACAGATGCAAAACATCAAGCAACTTTCTTTAAATTATAAGAAAATTGAGAATGCTGGTGGTACAAAATGATTGGTCACCTGACTTTC
The DNA here is from genome assembly GCF_051989575.1 of Stigmatopora nigra. Classification (NCBI taxonomy): domain Eukaryota; kingdom Metazoa; phylum Chordata; class Actinopteri; order Syngnathiformes; family Syngnathidae; genus Stigmatopora; species Stigmatopora nigra. Next base: position 15,460,399 of record NC_135509.1, on the reverse strand, counting down.
GTGATTGGATGAAGATGATGACGTACAGGACGATGTTATGGTTCCTTCTGAGGCCGCTCCGTGGGTGTCCCTGTTGCGTTCCTCGGTTTCACAGTGCTCCCGTCCTCCCTTGGCCACCTCCTCGAGGCGCTGTTGTCGTCTCTGCTGTCTGCGCTGCGTCCAGTCACTGAAGCCTTCATCCTCCTCCAGAGATGGCGAGCTGTTGGGTTTCACCACACCTTGAAATCTGGAGGAAGAAGAAATTTGAATCAATCTCGTTACTCCCTTAGGAGTACTAAAGAATTAGGTAACTCTCGCTCTCTCTCTCTGGCCCTACAATTATTCGAAAAATCTCTCTTAATTGTATCGAGATTTTGTCAAAGTAGAGTTCAAAATAATAAAACTTGTCAGCTGTTGTCCCTTGTCGCATGATAAATAATACAAATAACTATCTTGGATTTTTGTGTGCATTGAATTATTCATGAGGGCAATAATATTGTATGGATTCATGTGGACACCTTTCCAAGGTAAAATGGGCAAATAGCGCACCAGTGGACATCAAAAAAAATATTTTCTTCTCACTGAACAGAAATGAGTCGTTAATCCCATATTTTAACCTTATTCGAGGTCAACTTTATCGGTTACCTCAGCCAAAGAAGAGATCATTCACCTCTGATATTTTGCTTCAACTAACCAATCAACGATGGAAAATAAAGCAAAAAAATGTCATATTTGCTAAATGTAAAATTCACCAAATCCACTAGAAAAGGACTATACTCCAGACTACTAATCAAAAGAGAAAGATACCTTTTACCAAAGTCTATAAAAATCACACAAAAGAAAACAAAAACTAAATTACAAGGTTGGCATAACATAAACAAACAACTGCGTTGCAGGGGATTATTATATTGAAGGTGCAAAGTGAAATGATAAATAAACAACAACAAAACACATTCTTTTAAGGTTGCATCACAGTAGACGTACGTGTCATCGCTGTCTGTCTGGTTGCTCGCGTACTCTGGGGGCGCCGCATCACTGTTCCTGTGATAGCCCTCCTCTCGAGCTCGTCTTCTACGTTCTCTTTCCACTTCCTCGGCATCCTCCACGCTCCTCTGAGCTGTCAACCTGCAACAACATCCAACCATTGTCAATATACAGATGATCAAACTGACACAGTATTTTTGTAGTTTGTAGTTAATGCATCATAGATACACAACCATTTAAACCATGCTGGATTTTTTTATGATTCAGTGCTGATCTTTCCTTTGTCAGTACAAACCAGCTGGGCCACAGATGGATGCTGGTTTGCTGTGACCAGCAGTAAAAACAAATCATAATCAAAAGCACAGAGCGACAATTGGAAACAGGCTCGGAAATAAAGACTATTTGACTACTGGAAGACCAACTTTATCTTGATTAAGACCACTGTTGCCTGATTGGTAAATGGAAATAGCTTGTGACAGTGATAATACTTTCAGGTTCTAATAAAGAAAAATAAAGAAAAATAATAAGGAACAAAGCCACAGTCCCAGTTTGTAATTAACGGAAACTAATCATCTACTGCTCATCCTTGGAAAAGTTGCAAGGGTGCTGGAGTGAATAATGTCTACCCATTTGCCTAAGGCACATGTGTTAAAGTGGCGGCCCTGGGGCCAAATCTGGCCCGCCGCATCATTTTGTGTGGCCCGGGAAAGTAAATCTTGAATGCTGACTTTCTGTTTTAGGATCAAATTAAAATGAAGAGTATAGATTTATATTAAATTTCCTGATTTTCCCCCTTTTAAATCAATAATAGTAATTTTTTAATCATTTTTTTTGGTGTTTTTAGTTCAAAGAAGTTTGTAAAATCTAAAAATATATTGAAAAAAAAGCTAAAATAAACATTCTTTTAGCTCTATAAAAAAACTGAATATTCAGGGGTTTTAATTCAGTTATTTTAATCCATTATTTCTAAAATGGTCCGGCTCACGTGAAATGAAGTTAACGTTAAAGCGGCCCACGAACCAACCCGAGTCTGACACCCTTGGCTTAAGGTTTACACATACATTAAAATGAGTTAATTTTCAATCTCCCATTGTTTGCAAACGCCACTTCCTGTCATCTTTTGTCCTTCCAATGTGAGCAACAGGAAGCGAAGGCAACAGAGTTGGCAAGGTTGGAGGTTGATGTACAGCTGGGTTTAAAAAAAAAACACTTCCTTCCCCTTAAAAAAGACCTCCGCAGGTTGACAGAACGCTCTTTGAAAGACACCTGTTTGGTTTGTTGCAGACGTGTTTGCACTCGTCAGGTATGACGAAATGTCTGAGGACTTACGGAAAAGATTAAAGACAAATGATCCGCCTCACAATGATGCAGCAAGGATGAAAGACAAATTATTACATGCAATATACAGGTTTTCCGGCTGTGATGAGACTGTGCCATAAATTTCAAACTGTCACAACCTGACATCCACAAATAAAAAGGAAATCCTCTTTTCTAACATTATGGGCTGAAGTTCCTTTTAGTTAAAACGCAGTGTGTTATGTCATATCTTTCTCAATATTTGTCATAGAAAATCAACCCTATTTCAAAATGCACTTTTTATTAGCGTTATAAGGAGCGCAATTTGAAATAGGGAGATTTTCTACTCAGCCATTTGCGCACAACTTGACAATTTAACAGCAAAAATAATAATAATAATCAAATAGCACAATAATAATCTGACTAGTGTACTAGGCCTATTAAGATAAACATCCCATTAGGTAATGTGGTTTTACATTGAATTAGGAACCACTACAATAATTATATTTCGTTTAAAATGCTAAAATTATATTTTAATGACGTATGAAGAATACCTTTGAAAATGACCTAAGCATATTGGACTGTTGAACATTTTGGGGGTAATAGGAAGTGAGGCACCAGGAGATGTGCCACATGTTGTCTTTATTTATTTAACATGATGGTTGGGGGAGGGGGAGGGTTTGGGCCGGGTGAGGTCTGGGCTTAGTGGGGGGTTCAATCCCCTGTCAATCAATCTGATACCTTCATCAAAACAATTTAAAACATTTCTTTTGCACATTTGTTCCAATTGTCAACATTTCTTTGTTCGTATGCGTGTCTGTTTGTAAGCTGCTTCCATGTAAGTTTAGAAGTCTGTGTGGGGTTCTGTATTTTTGTGCTTTTAGGTGTGTGTGTGTGTGTGTGTGTGTGTGTGTGTGTGTGAGCGTGTAGGACCGACAGGTCATAGGTTTCAGTCTGTTTACAGTTGTTCTGCTTCCTGAACGATGACATCATCACTGTGCTGAGATAAAAACACACATTTGCTTTTTGTTCAACTACTTTACTCCTCTAGTATGTTCAAAGAAAAACAGTCTGAAACATGTCAAAATTAGAGCGATAAAGATCTTACTACAGTACTACCATTCCTTTGACATGACATCACTACGTTGCCATAGAAACCAAATCTTTTAGGCTTCTTTCTCCCAGTTTGTGATGGCATAATCACAATATGACATCGAGGCCACATGCCCAAAAAAGTGACACTTAGCTACACCTCCTGCTTTTATTGTTCAGACGTGACTCAATGTGGCTAATTGGTGAGCTAACGCCACCGTGCCGTCAAGATGATTCGTGCTGGGTGATGACATCATTGTGACTCGTAGTCTGCTGTGCAAACCCCGACTTTAACGACAACGTCACACTGACTAAGAGGCTCTCGATAGAAAAAATATATATTATTATACTATATATATTGTAGGGCAGCACAGTGCTTATGTGGGTTTTGTCCAGGTAGTCCAGTTTCCTCTCACATCCCCGAAACCTGCTGCTTGTACAGTCTAATCCAAGGGTGTCAGAATCAGGTTGGTTCACGAGCCGCGTTGATGCATTTTTTTTAATATATAGGGATTAAACGAACTGGATTAAAAGACCTGAATATTCATTTTTTTGTAGATGTAAAACAATGTTTATTTTAGCTTTTTTAATATATTTTTTGATTTTACAATAGGATTTTTGAACTAAAAACATAGAAAAATGATTTAAAAATAACAATTATTTATATATTTATTATTGATGGAAAATCAGGACATGTAATGTACATCTATACTCTTCATTTTAATTTGATCCTAGAACAAGAAAGTCGGCACTCATGATTTACTTTCCCGGGCCACACAAAATGATGCAGCGGGCCAGATTTGGCCCCCGGGCTGCCACTTCGACACACAAGTGCTCTAAACTATCCTTAGATATGAGCACAAAAGATTGTTTGCAACCTACTGCCCATAGTTGAATGGGATAGGCTAGAGCACCCCTAGAACCCTTGTGAGGATAAGCAAAACAGAAAATGAATGTATCAATATAGATTACACAGTACACAAGTCATCCTTTACTTTTTAGTTTATTTATTCTATTTCTTTTTTTCCTCAAACATTTCCACTGTTTAATAAATAGTGTTGGTTGGTTACTTAAACATTTTGACAATTTGTAGTTCCTCTTAACTTTTTCCCCAGGGATGGTATGGCAAACACCTCAGCAAATAACCTTATAACCTTTGAAACTGCCAGCACTTCCTGCCCAGCCTCCTCAAACCACCACAAACAAAAAACAAGCCCCACTTCTACCGTGAAATTGATGTCAACATGTGCTTCTGACTGAACATTCCAAATACCCCAAACCCTAAAACCTTTGTGACCCAGAAGCCTGTCAGTAATCCCATCTCTGATATACACAAACATCAACATTAGCTTTCACAAAAATTGGATCCCAAATTGACAAAAATGTGTGTACATTTGCAAATGTGTGCTGACCTTTCCAAGCACTGGGAATACTGGACACCTTGAGGTGTTCCTCTAGCATTGTTAGGGTTATTAGTCTTACATTATTATATATTCAATTGCTATGAAGAACGCTTTGCTTTACTTAGAATGTCAGGACATGAGGACATATTTAACATCATCGCATAATAGGTTTTTTGTAATTTGTTTGACCACAGTATGTGCAAAATATTAAGATTTACTTACTGATTTCTGTAAACATTAGATAAATATTATCTGTACCTATCTGAAATAAGATAAGTACTGCATTATGATTCCATAACATTGGACAGCCCGGTGGTCAAGTGGTTAGCACGTTGACCTCACAGTTCTGGGATTGAAGGTTCAATCCTCGGTTAGTCCTTACTGTGTGGAGTTTGCATGTTCTCCCTGGGCTTGTGTGGGTTTCCCCTGTGCACGAGGGGTTCCTCCTGCATTCCAAAAACATGTATGATAGGCTGACTGAAAACACCAAATTCCCCCTAGGTAGATTAGTGTGATGATTAACGCTTGTTCGTCTCATAGTTCCTTTGAGCTTGGGCCAAGCTTCAAGATGTCCCCCAATAGAACAAAAAAAGTATTTTTCCACGAGTTTGGTGTATAATATTTACACAAAGTGTTTTAAATATGAATTCTTAATGGAAGATATTTGACAACAATAGGCCCAAAACTTGTTTGTTTGCTTTTGAATGCAGTTTTGGCCTTATTGTCCCTTTAAAACACTCGTTTGAACAATTGACACAACATTTGGTAGGTATGCTTATCCTAAGAATATATATATTAAGATTTACCTACTGATTTTTAATAAACATTTTTAAAATCTGCACTAAATACTGTGTTTGATTCCACATCACTGGGCAGCCCATTGGATGTGTGGTTAGCACATCGACCTCACAGTTCTGGGGTTGTGGGTTCAATCCCAGTTTGATCCTTACTACTACTGTGGAGTTTGCATGTTCTCCCTGGCCTTGTGTGGGTTTCCCACGAGCATTCTGGTTTCATCCCACATCGTCAAAATCATGTGTGATAGGCTGACTGAACACTCACAATGGCCCCCAGGTAGATTAGATGACCATTGATGCTTATTTGTCTCCTTGAGCTTGGGGGCTTCAAGATGTCCCCCAATAGAAAAAAAAGAATCTTTTTCCACAAGTTTGGTGTATAAGATATTACACAGTAGTTTAAATATAAATTCTTAATGGAAAGAAATTGGACAACAATAGGCCCAAAACAAGTTCTAAAAAGAATAGCAAATAATTTTACAGGAATTTTGTTCAAAAGTTGCCATTTTAGGGCGCATATCCAGCACTCATTACATCCAAAAACTAGTCTCAGCCCTCAAAACTGCTAATCATAAAACATGGTGCTCTTATCATGATTTGACAAACAATAAAAGTCTCAAATAATCACACTTAGAAATTATCCATTGATACAAAGTCAGATTGAGTGTTGGAACTCACCTAATGAGGTTCTGGAGACCTTGTTTGCTGGAATTTCTCCTCACCAGTGCATTGGACATCTTCAGAGTTCTTCAGGGGTTCCTTGCTGTAGGTGGCGACGTTCCAAATATTGGGTAATATACCTTCTTCGACTTCAGTCTTTTTCTGTGGCTCCAAATGTTGGATTTCCCTGCTCCTTCTTCTGAGATTTTTCTGAGGTAATGTTGTGCTTATACCACGGTTGGATCTTTTGTTGCCTCTCACTCTCTTCCCTCCCCTGCACGGCGTGTCGGGAATGTTGGAGGGTGGGAGGGACAAGGGTGCATGGACGGGGAGCGGGTTTTAGTCATCGCTGCCACCCTCCCACCGCCCAATCCCCCCCCTCTGTTATCCTACATGTGGTTTCTATTGAGAAGAGCTCAGCATCCTTCTGGTCTTTTGCGTGCTGGTGTGAGAGTATGTGTGGTGTTGGGGTTGAAAGATGATTCCTGGCCAGAGTGATGATCCCAAATGCCCCTGTGTGCCCCTCAATACCTTAACGATTTCATCATTGAGTGCAACTGAAAGCAGACGCCAGAGGTGCAATTTTTCTTGTTTTTGTGTTGAACTTGTCACCAAGTTGCCATGGCATCAGGAACTGATTTCAAGTGTGTCAGTGTGTGTGTATAATAAGAAAAACTACACTCACATGCACACACACACTCTGGAAGGAGTATGTCTCTGATGTGGTTCTTGACACCATAAAGACTATGCCAGGGAAGGCATGTGAAATGACCAGGAAGTGCTCTAAAATGGATATAAAGTGCCCCTTAAAATGAAAAGGAAGTGCTCAAAATTCAGTGTCCTTTTTTAAGGTTTAATGTTTTTTTTTTCATTTATCAATATAAAATGTTGGGTGGTCACTGGAGCCTAACCCAGCGGCCTTCAGGCCAAAGGCGGGGGACACCCTAAATCGGTGGCCAGCCAATCGCAGGGTACAATGAGACGGACAACCATGCACAATCACACCCATACCTAGGGGCTATTTAGGGTGTCAAATCAGCCAACCATGCATTTTTTTTGGAATGTGTGAGGACACTAGAGTACCTGAAGGAAGCCCACGTAGGGCTGGGGAGAACATGCAAACTCTACATAGGTAGACCCACCTGGATTTGAACCCTGATTCTAATTCTGTATCCAATAATGGGCAAAACCAGCTGCTAGACCTACAGAAAAAAAAACAATAGATCAAAAGGAGGAAAAAAGAAAATATTAATAAGCGATTTGAAATATGGCACATGTTGTCTTGTCCCGACTCGTAAACATCTAGTGAGCAAGCGAGAGACCCCTGACGTGCCTGCCTCTGTCTGCTCTGACGCACCAGAGCAAACACTCATAATAAAAGGGTGACTAGTTTTACAAGATAGATGATGTAAGGACAAAAACTCCAACAAAACAAATATAAACGCTCAGACGGACAAATCAAGACAAAATGTATGAAATCATTTGTGTGCAAGTTTGCTCATAAAGCAATAGCTTCGGTAACTTATATAATTGCTCTGTGCTATTTAAGAATCCGGCCCTTCACACGACAAGACGTATTATAGATTTTTATGAAAAATAAACAATTTTACAATGCGTCTTACAGTCACAAAAGTACAGTAGTTATTTTTGTCAAAGCTTTTATGGGGGGGGGGGGGGGCACAGCTAAATTTCCCTCGACTCAAAGAGAAAACAACTCTCCTCAACCTCCTTTCTCAATTCAAGACCCTAAGTGTTCCCCCTACCTCCACACACACCCCCCCCCCCCACACACACACACACAAACACACACACACACACACACACACACACACTCCCACCCCCGATTTGGACTAATCACCTGAACCCGATTCCTCTGTCTGACAAGAATGTACCCCCTTGAATTCCATCTAAGGAACAAACTCTTTCACTAATTGGACCAGTATCAAAAAACTGGAGCTGCAAATAAAATGGAGTCCAGAGTATTTTTTTTGTGTTCACATAGTGAATGAATGGATTTCATGTCTGCTCCACAGCTCTGGGGTCCTGGGTTCGAATCCCGGTTGGTTCACTTGTGTGGAGTTTGGATGTTCTGGGCCTGAATGGGTTTTCTCTGGGTACTCCGGTTTCCTTCCACATTCCAAAAACATGCACGGTGGGCTGATTGGACACTCTAAATTGCCCCTAGGTATGGGTGTGAGTGCGAATGGTTGTCCGTCTCCTTGTGCCCTGCGATTGTTGGCTGGGATAAGCTCCAGCACCCCAATGACCCTTGTGAGGATAAAGCAGTTCAGAAAATAAATGAATGTATTTAGTGCTACATAATGGAAATCCGTTCATCATATATCCAAAGAACATAAATGTGAGTATCAATGGTACATTTCTAAATAACATGATTAGATGACATCAATTCTTCATTTATTATCCACAATCAAATTGTTTTTTTAACCCACTCACTGAGCAAGTGTGATAAACTGATAAATCAACAAAATTGAAATAACGGCATTAACCATTAAAGTGTTCAGAATTTGTGCTATGCCATAGAAATTAGCCTTTGGCTATAATCTTACATATTTACATTTGTATATTCATTAACATGAATATGTATATGTTCATTATTATTTATTCTCACTTTAATAAATAAAATGAACTCAAACTCAAGGCTTACACTTATGAACAGCAGAGAAGAAATGTCCTCTACTAGCCAAGTCCAGTCCTATAGAGCGCCTATCCAGTCTGTTTTCCATGTCTCCCTCCACCAACACACCTGAATCAAATCATCAGGATTGATATGAAGCTTCTGGACAGCTTGATGAGTTAATCATTTGATTCAGGTGTGGTAGAGGAGGGAGATATGGAAAACAGACTGGATAGGGGCTCTCGAGGACTGCAGTTAGCCACCCCTCTTATAAAGGCTGTCTAAAATCCACGTGGCCTCCTCGAAGGGTTTAGGGGTGGGGTGTACCCCCATATATCTTATACTACCCAAAAGTGTTTTCCTTCTGGAAGCAGCAAACGATAAATTGCCTGGTAGACCCTACTGCCCTTTCAACTGGAATTATCTGAGGCCTGACTGACCCAGATGTGCTTTCTTATGTAATCACATTTTTGAACTTTAACCTTTCCAGATGTGTTTGAATCCCCAGGGGGCACATCCAGATAACTTTCGAGATGGGTATGCACGCAGCGTGGAGGGGAGTGAAAACCTCATGTTTTTCCTATATTTATGCTCTCCTGAAAGCTCCAGAAACTTTTGAAATATGGAGTCATGGATAAGTCAAGTTAATAGCGAGTCCATTTATGAGGTCCAATTGTGCCAAGGAAATTATGAGTCTTTTTTTCCTTTGTTTTTCTTTTCTTTTTAGTTAGTTTTTTCTTCTCTTTAATTCATTTATTTGGGAAAATCACTGCCTGAAGCCATCTGTCATCTCATTTTGTTAATGGCTTTATCCTCACATGGGTCGCAGGAGTATTACAAAGATTTACACAAAAATTTCGCTTAAGTCCAGATGACAATTAGGAAAATTTACAGTTTAATTGTCTATTATGAAAAAAATCCACAAAAGGTTCTCACAATCCAGTGACAGAAAAGACTGCCAGTGGGTTTTAGAGTCCTTCTAAGAATTATTTTCTTCATGTTTAAGTTTTTGCATGGCCTTGAACCATCCTACTTACTTGAGCTATTCCTCCCCAGACCCTATTGATAGCTGACCCCTCTTCTTGGAGGTACCATTCAGGTTAAATAAAGTTAAGAAAGTTTACTCTGAGGTAGCCATTTATGGCCCTTTCCAAGGATCCCTTAAAAGCAAAGTCCAGGTGGAGTTTTTTTTCTGGGACAGTTTCCATCTTGATAAGAAAAGTCCTAAAAAAAAACCATATCAAAACCAAGACATTCCGTGATTGTGAAGATCACGTTTTGAAATACAAATAAAGTTGTACTTCAAACAAGGCTAGATCACTGGAGAATGAAAGAGATTTTCTCGGTGTAAAAGTACTAAGTTGAGAGTAAAAGTGCTGACCGAAGCTAAACTCCAAATATAACCAGGAGGTGTCCCTTCGCACCGTCCAATATTCGTGTCCTCCTCCTTCTCCAGGGAGCCAACAAGTAAGTTATAGTTAGAGTGTGCTGGAAACCTTAGAACCTTGGACACCTGGCACAGCAGTGCCATGTAAGGAATTACTAATTAAGTACGTTATTTTTTAATAGCACCTTTCACAGAGACTCACAGTGTATCACATACTTTGGGATATACAGTATGCACAGTAGTCATTACTAAATAAATTATAGAATAAAATTTTAAGATTTTTTAAACTGTGAATTTTGTGTCAAATTTAAATACTGTCACTATGTCGTCATTTGAGTCAGTGTGTGTGTGTGTGTGTGTGTGTGTGTGTGTAAATGTGTATCAGTTTTCCTCGTACTCTTTTCCTAGTCGTCCTGATCCAGGCTAGACCACCTGCAGTAGATCAATCTTTTTTGTTGTTGTTGTTTTTTAAGCTTGTAAGGGAAACACCGCAGTTTTGAGGGGTTAAAGCCTTGATAAATAGTATGTGGCCTTCACAATACAAGTTCTAAAAAGAAGAGCCATTGCCAATACTTTGACAGGATTTCAACTATTTTTCTTTAAAGTTGCTTTTGAGGGCTATTTTGGCCTCGTGGGCCCTTTAAAACACTCGTTTAAGCAATTAACATAACATTTGGTGGGTATGCCTATCCTAAGAATATTGACATTCAACCCATGCCACCACCTGAACATCAAGCTGGTTTGTTTAGAAATGCTGGGGGTATAAACTTCCCCTGACATGAGCCACATGAACATGAGGACATGTTTATCATCATCGTATAAAAGGTTTTTGTTGATTTATTTGAGATATTAAGATTTATTTACTGCTTTTTTAAACATTAAATAAATATTATCTGTACCTATCTGAAATAAGATAAGTACTGCATTATGATTCCATAACACTGGACAGCCCGGTGGTCAAGTGGTTATCACATTGACCTCACAGTTCTGGGATTGAAGGTTCAATCCTCGGTTAGTCCTTACTGTGTGGAGTTTGCATGTTCTCCCTGGGCTTGTGTGGGTTTCCCCCGTGTACTTGGGGTTCCTCCTGCATTCCAAAAACATGCATGTTAGGCTGACTGAATACTCCAAATTGTCCCTAGATAGATTAGAGTGATGATTAACGCTTGTTCGTCTCATAGTACCTTTGAGCTTGGGCCAAGCTTCAAGATGTCCCCCAATAGAATAAAAAAAATCTTTTTCTACATATTTGGTGTATGAAATATTACTCAGAGTGGTTTAAATATAAATACTTAATGAAAATAAATTTGACAATTATAGGCTCAAAACAAATTATAAAAATAATAGCCAACTATTTGACACAATTTAGCTATTTCGCTTTGACGGGGATTTTTAGGGCTACGTTTCTTTTAATTTGGAAGTAGTCGAAGTAGCTTTTCTTTGAATCGTAAGCTTGGAATCAATTTTGCTGTTGGACAATCAAAACCAGATGGAAATGATACAATCTTTCAGAAATGAAACATCCCAGTTTATGAATCTTGATCAAACCAAGACTCATTCAGATATAGTTTAAGAAAATACATGAACACACACAACTATGAAAACTTTATTGCGTAGTGTGACAATGGGAAGAACTTTTCATCAGAAAAGGAAAAAAAATAAAGAGGAGCCCTCTCATGTGAGATAACTTTCTACCAGAACAAAATGGAAGTTCATCAAAACACAATGAAGACCAAAATAAATCCGCTTAGGAACTCTCGAACATCTTCTTCCTGTCAGCTTTGTCCTCAATGTTCTTACGCCAGTCACCCACTGCCTCTGTAGGCTGAATACACACAAAAACAGGGGGAAATATTCACATGGTGTTATTGTTGGAACTGTTTATACACATGTACAGATATCGGACATATGTGAGAGGGCTGTTTTGGCCAATAGCTAAATGAATTACCGAATATTCAATGTACATTGATGGATTTGTGGATTCCCAGATGATGCAAGGAAAAAAATGTATTCATTTGATGGATAGTTTGATGGTTATGTAGTGGGAGGATTAATGGATAAGGTGTTGGTGATGGATGGATGATTTTTAGTTTGACATGAATAGAGAGATGGGTAATGGTTGATGGATAAGTGGTTAGATGAGCGGTTGGGTATTTTTACAAATTGGTTGTCAATGGACAAATGAAATGTATGAAGATATATGTATATTGTATACAGAGAATGTTAACTATCTTGATTTCATCAAGGATGGATGATAGGATGGGTACTCTACTGAGATGGGTTGTTTTGCCTATGGATGCATGGATACATGGATGGATGTATGGATTGACAAATGGATACTATAGTGAGGTTGAACATTAGGGGTCAGGATGATTTTATGGATGATTCATGTCATGCATGTCATGAAAATAAAAGATGGATGGATGGTTGGATGGATGTTGGATGAATCAGATGAGGTGAGATGGGTGGTTTGGTTTATGACACATGTGTATAGGGGGATGAATGATGAGTATAGTTAGATGGAATATGATGGATACGTAAATTGATACTGTCTTGACGACAATAGCAATGTGACTGTACTCCTATTGTGTGTTGCTCTCACCTCCTCTTTGACTTCTTTCTTGACTTGCTTGAGGTTGGCTCGGAGCTCCATGTTTACAGTGTGCTTGGAGCCCAGCAATGCCTTCAGCATGGAGTCAGCCGACATGCGTACCTTCTTCAGAGCCGGTTTCTTGACGCCACGCAACTCCACCACCTTGATGTTCAAGTCCTCAATCTATGCAACACATTGGGGTGTCATCACTTTCCTCGTTGCCCATATCAAGCCGCGTCCTCTCACCTCCTTGTTGGCTTTGTTCACTTTGGCCTCAGTGTCATAACGCTCCTCATCCAGCTTGTCAATAGCAGCGTGGAGTTTCCTGCACATATCCTTAACACAACAAAAACAGAGATAATTTTACTTATATTCAAGGCTGAGATTCAATAATTAAGCAGTATAACCTTTTTTAATAGTAAAAAAAAAAGTCAGTTTAAGAAAACAAGTTTTAAAGAGCCAGTTTGAAGCTAATTTAGACGAGTTTCATGTAAGGAATTCAAGTTTAAGATGAAGAACCTGTTTCGGACTCAATTTTACATGGCTATTGAAACGGTCCCGCGAGCCTTGTGAGGATAAGTGGTTCAGAAACTTAACGAATGAACGAGTTGAAACAGTTAGGCAGAGGCAAGAGCTTCTATTTACACAAAAAGAAATTCATTGACTCGCTATCTCTACCGAGCATTCTCGTAAGGGTCGCAGAGATTTCTGGAACCGATCCCACCTTACTTCAGGCAAAAGGCAGACTACAGCCTAGAGTGGTCGCAAGTAGGGCACGAAAATAGATAGACAACCATTTGTACACACAAACACACCAAAACCAAGCAGGCCACGCCTGCTTGCACTGAAATCAGGCAAGTGAAACACTACTACACCATCAGGTGAGATAGTGTCTGGACAAAGGAAATACCAATCTTTCAAACATTATGCAGATAATGTATACTTCCATGATTTAGCATGATAACTAGCAAAAATCATCTAGAATATCAACTCTCCATGGTGATTTATAATGCGAAATTGAGTACTATATACAAGAAAAACTGGTAATGCCTTATAACGCACTCACCATAAGTGCGGCCTGATTCCCGCTCAAGTCAGGACGGGGACAATGCTCAGCCATGTGAGATTCCTTCTGCTCAACCAATTCCTTTTTTTCTTCCTCCAGCCAGCTAAATGCAATCTGCAGGATCAGACTCTGCAACAACAACATAGGTCCAAGTTTGGGAAATATTAAGAGTAGTATTTTTACCACAGTATGTGTCAGATATTTAGAAATACTTACTTACTTTTTTTAAAAAAGCTTTTATGATAAATTTAATAACATTGGACATATACTCGTATCTGTAATAAGTACAATTTATTTGAGTGTGGCACACAGGGCGGCCCAGTGGCTGAGCGGTCAGCGCATCCGCCTCACAGTTGTGGTTTGACGGTTTAATGCCATGTCATCCTCACTGTGTGGAGTTTGCATGTTCTCCCTGGGCTTGCGTGGGTTTTCGCCGGGCGCTCCGGTTTCCTCCCACATCCCAAAGACATGCACGTCAGGCTAATTGAACACTTGAAATTGTCCCTAGATATAGTCGCCAATGACGCTTGTTCGTCTCCTTCATCCCTGCATTTGTCTAGCCAGGAATTCAGGGTGTCCCCCAATAGAATGAAAAATTTTAATTTTCATGAGTAATGGAAAGAAACTTGATAACAATAGACCTATTTTGAATTTAATAGAATTGATTAATGCCATTGCCTAATGCCATGATTCAAGTTTGAAATAAGTAAAGGCAATCTGCAGAATGAGACTCTTCAACCACCCAAGGTTGGGCAAAATTCAGATAATCATTATTATTATTTTTTAACCACGTCAGATATTTAAAATAACTTACTGATCTTTACAAACTCTTAAAATACGTCAAATATATTTGTGTCTGTGATAGAAGCAATGTGATAAATTATTTTAATCTATAGTGGGTGGCCTAGTGGTTCAGTGGTTAGCAAGTCAACTTCATACATCTGAGGTTGAAAGTTCAATTCTAGGTTGACATCATTGTGTGATGTTTGCAACATCATCAATCCAAGGTAGCATTCGATTTGTATTGGTATTTTTACCACAGTATGTGTCCGATATTTACTTAGTCTTTAAAAAGATAAAATAGTATATACTATACCCAAATAAAAAGCAACACAATTTAAAAAACATGATGTCTTGCCTTTAGGTGATGCCTGCGGCTCGAGCTCATTTTTTTCCTGTCAAGATATAAGGAAACGGAGCATTTAATAATCCAATCAACACACCACATGCATACACACACACATAATTGATGTCGCCATGACAACATGACTCACTCCGACATGTTGCCGTGCGTTGCGTCTCAGCAGCTGCATACATGAAATAGAAAAATGAAAGACTAATGAAACATGACGCACATCATCATGAATGCTGACATCAGCGTGTTGTGTTGATTGATGCACAGCGACATTTTCGGGTGCGAAAGTGATCCCAATATGCCCGAGCACTAAATTGGGACACTTGGGATCAGGTGTCACATCTGGACAAGTTTCAACAACTGTTTTTCTTTTAATTTTTTGAGCTACTTACCTGGAATATTTTACAAAATCGTAATGCTCTACCCCTTAATCAGTAAATTTAACTAATAGTTTAACAGCCTTTGGATTAAAAATAAATAAATTATTAAAATGAACTAATCATGTAAGGGAAGAATACATGCATGTATTCTAAAATAAAATGAACATTCACAAATAGGTTAATTTTAAAAAATGTGATAAAAAAAAACATGAATTATGTAATAATTTTAAACAAGATGACAAGCTGGAGAGTATATGTTTAAAGTTAACACTTTCTCACCATAAATAAGTGAAAACCTAAAACAAGGTATATCATGAATGCATTCTGAACATGTTTGACACAAATTAGAAATTGTGTGTGTGTGTGGTATGTGACAAAAAATATATTTTTTGGTGATTAATCATGTTGTCAAGAGTTACTGGGATTAGTAACATTCTTAATTTCATTTTTTCTGTCTACAAGATCATTTGTTTGGCCAATTTAAAGCTGCGAAGAGTGCACACTCTTATACTGAAGAATCCAAGTCATCATGCTGATTTAAGTGGAAAAAACATTATACATGGATGTCACATGACCAGGCAGAAAAGCCAAACTAATACGCTATTTTGAAAAAGAATACATTCAATTTAAAAATCATTAGACATTGCTCAAGGTTTAGCTTTAGTTCTAATTGACTGTAATGCATTGAAACAATATAATCTTGTCGCCATATGTGGTGACAGACTTACTTGGAAATGATGCAGTTAGCCTAATAAAACTGTTTACAATTGACCCCCAAATCAGAAATACAGCAAATTAAAGGTCTGACTTGTTAGCAGAATGGAAGAAAACAACTCAGGAGCTCCATAAATTGCAATAACTACATTCAGAATAATGAGTGGTAGCTAGAATTGAATTATGTGAGACTGGTCGTTTTCATTTGAAAAAAAAAGGTCTAAGGCTCTATGGAAATGAATCATTTTCAAAAGACAAGAAAAAAAACACTGGCTTCTATAATACACAGGTTCTGGTTTAACCATTGATCAAAACAACTACAGTCAGGGTGATATAAGTCTTTACTTGAAACTGGTCTATGTTATGTCTCAAAACAAAGTTGGTGACCCTTTTGGTCGCAGTTGTTTTAGATTTTTTGACCAGTGAATTTGGGAGCTCACCTGAGTGGCTGGGAAGAAGGATAAAGAGGACCAGGAAGTGGAGACGTTGCCAAATCCTCCGAGAAGCCGTCCTGTGTGCATTTATATATGCGGCGTGACGAAATGTGTATGTCCTCATTATGGAAGTGGAGTCCTTGGAAGGCCAATGGGCCAGCGGCCTCCTGAAATACACCTAAGCTCAGACCCCCATGGGCCCCCACCCCCACGGCCCTCATTCCTCTAACTGAGATACCTTGGTGTCAGACTCAATTGACGTTTTAATGTTTTCATTTACTTTTTCACCTTTAAATGCATGGTCAGTGACATGTTTAATGTTCTACCAGCCTTTAAATTGAATGATTATTGCAACTGCCTTAAGGTCAATTTTAAAAAGTCTTATATTTTTTGTTGTGACGTTATTGGATTAAATTGGTTCACATGAATGATTAAGAGAAGTAAAAAACAAAAGACAGACCTTCTTTCAATGTGTCCAATAGAAAAAATGTTTGTTAAGGGGCAAAATGAGAATATTAGTCATGAATATTTGTCAAGATTTATTGTTTTTTGGTTTGTTTTAGGAGGTTTCAAACATCTTCTTCCTGTCAGCTTTGTCCTCGATGTTTTTGCGCCAGTCGCCGACTGCCTCTGTTGACTGAACACAAAAACACGCGGTATATCAGCTTTAGATACCTAGCCTGAAATGTTTGCTTTTTGCTAAATCCTGTGAATACTTTCCTGGGATATTTTACCTCCACTAAAAACCTTAATGTTCCAGTCTTTCATGACAATCATAATGACATTATTTTTTTCACTCACTCCAAAACCATTTAGTCTTGTTTTTCTTTTAAAGAACTAGATGTCTTGTGAATAAAGCAAACACAGAAACTATTTCTGAAAGGAAATTTCCACTTATTATATTTCAGAAAAGGGTCAGTGGAGGGGGAATAATATTTGAAAAATAAATACATAAAATATAGCCATATTCAGGTTTTCAACCTGCTGTTACATGGCCTGACCAAACTGTGGTAAAGAATTGAAAAGGTTATTGGCGGCATGTAAACGGAGATTCTTTCCAATCGTGAATGGACGTTTGGTCACTGGTGTTTTGGTCGCCGGTACATAGATATTAAACAGTACTTAGATATTAAACAGTACTTAGATATTAAACAGTACTTAGATATTAAACAGTACTTAGATATTAAACAGTCCTTAGATATTAAACAGTACTTAGATATTAAACAGTACTTAGATATTAAACAGTACTTAGATATTAAACAGTACTTAGATATTAAACAGTACTTAGATATTAAACAGTACTTAGATATTAAACTCTCTCTCATGAATATAATTTTGAGAGTTGGCTTCATCAGTAAACTCTCTGTCACCATTTGACCGGCGACCAAAAGACCGGGGACCAAAAGGGACCTAAAGACCAGTGACCTAAAGACCACCGACCTAAAGACCAGCGACCTAAAGACCAGCGACCTAAAGACCAGCGACCTAAAGACCAGTGACCTAAAGACCAGCGACCAAAAGACAGGCGACCATAAGACCAGCCACCAAAAGACTGGCGACCATAAGACCAGCGACCAAACGTCCGAGCACCCTTTCCAATAAAATCAATCACATTGCAACAATCAAAATCAAACAGAACTTAATTTAAACAAAACACAAACTTCTGACTTAAATTTAATGTGAATATGATTGAGGCTAATACAATTTTACTAAATCTCATTTGTTCTGAGAAATTGACGCAGATCACACAAATGTCACTGCGCTGAATCTGAACGCAATAATATTGAGGCTGGTAATGTTCTCCACTTACCTCCTCCTTAATTTCCTTTTTGACTTGCTTCAAGTTGGACCGGAGGTCAATGGTGGTCTTGTGTTTTCCGCCAAGCAGTGCCTGCAGCATGGCATCGGCTGACATGCGCACCTTCTTCAGCGCTGGCTTTTTCACGCCTGCCAGCTCGACCACCTTTAGTTTTAAGTCCTGGATCTGGAAAAGTGGGCAGACATGAGATCGGATTTCAATTTTTCCACCATCAACAGACTGTTTCAGCACAGTACAGTAGGACCCTCTGAAACATGTGAGTGGAATTTGTCCGATAAACAAGCTTGTAACTAATTTTATAACATAGTGGTACTTTAATTTGGCTTCTGATTCATTTCCCAGCCCTGTAATTTTCATCATAGGTATAGTTCCACTATTGTATGCAATAAAATGAGGGAACATTTTCTGATTTATAAAGTATTTAATTGCCAGTTATGGAGGATTTGGTTAAAGAAAAAATATATATTCAAAACATGGCAGTTATTGGCAAAAAGTTATTTTTTAGATTCTTCTGAATATAAGAGATTCCGTAGTAAAACTGATCACCAAAGTTTAATTCAAGAATCTGTATTGTTGTTCACATTCCATCAAAAACACATGGACATGACAATACTGGAACTTTCTATTTCTGTCCATTCTCTTGAATTATCTTTTATAGTTAACATTTACAAGATTATAGTTCATTTTTAGGTTATAGACTAACATTTAAGGGCAACCCGGTGGAGCGAGTGGTTAGTGCGTCGGCCTCACAATGGAGGACCTAGGTTCAAATCCAGGTTGGTTCATCTGTGTGGAGTTTGCATGTTCTCCCCAGACCTGCGTGGGTTTTCTCCGGGTACTCCGGTTTCCTCCCACATTCCAAAGGCATGCATGGTAGGCCGGGCTGATTGGACATTCAAAGTTGCCCTTAAGTATGAGTGTGGGTGTGAATGGTTGTTTGTCGCCTCGGGCCCTGCGATTGGCTGGCCACCAATTCAGGGTGTCCCCTACCTCTGTAGTCTGAAATAGATTGGGTGTTTACGTCAATGGCCCCAATGAGATTTTTTTTAACCAGATCATGACATTATAAGTCATTTTAACTGGGATTATGAGTTGAATTTCCAAATGAATTGAATTATTAGATTAGAAAAAAAATAATTTCATAAATGAAAATGTATATTCTTATAAGAAAATTATTCACCTCAATCTCAATCTTGAGCACCTTAGCTTCTACATCGTAGCGAGCATCGTCAATCTTATCGATGTTTGACTGAAGCTTTTTGCAGATTTCCTGGTAGCAAAAAAGTCAAGATTTGTTAACACGAAACAAAAACAAGTTAAAATCTGCATTATTACAATTTACTAATAGGAATGTGGAAACATCTTTTTGCAGGCTTTTCTTAGCACTTAACAGACAAAAAAATCATTTTTCATGCCTAAACTCACTAGTTAATGGCCAAGCGGCGGTGCTTATCTCACCACTAAACTGGCCATGTCCCCACTCAGGTCTGGTTTCGGGCAGGTCTCCGCCATGTGGACCACTTTGGCCTCTTCCAGGTCATTCTTCTCCTGTTCAATCCAGGTGGCGGCGATCTGGAGCATCAAACTCTGCGGGGGAATGAGCCACGTCCAATTAAAAAACGGCGATCCAGTTAGCATCAATCGCTTACCTTCAGATGATGTCGGCGACTGGAAGTCATCTTCTTTGCACTGTGGCAGGAAGTTATAATTAGCCTCATCCATTCAGCCAATATCAGCTACGACTATCGAACTCATTTTCCAAATACGTAATAATGAATATGTTTTAAACTGATCTTAACGTATTGGACTGTTAAAAAAAGATACTCAATTACATTTTTGGAACGGAAAAAAATATTTAAATTTGAAACAAAAAGTAGTCCATAAGTGATAAAAATGTTATTTTTTAATGATGCATTTAGTTTT
The DNA here is from genome assembly GCF_051989575.1 of Stigmatopora nigra. Lineage (NCBI taxonomy): Eukaryota > Metazoa > Chordata > Actinopteri > Syngnathiformes > Syngnathidae > Stigmatopora > Stigmatopora nigra. Next base: position 15,440,102 of record NC_135509.1, on the reverse strand, counting down.
TAAAAGAAATAAACCACTTTGAAAAGTTTTCGAATGTAATGGGAACTAACAGCTATTTCATAATTTAACATGTATGATAAAAAGCTCTTAAACAAAACAAAATAAGACAGTGTGCAGTATGACATCTGCATATATTTTTTTCCCTTTTCTTTTTGTATGAATATGTATTATTACAATGTTAGTAATTTTGTACTTACTCAGCCATTTTGGTTGCTGTTGGTCAGTGTCTGTTGGAAAAAAAGACATTGGCAGTCAGACTGGCGACCAGTAAATAACAAGCCCCACCTACTTTCACACCTCTTACACCTGCAGCTACTAAAAGCTAATTTGGGTAAGCTTGGCCACACCTCCCGCCTCGTGTTTGGTTGATCCACGGGTTGAAAATTGTTGCTACGTGAAAGGCCACCAACACAGCAGGTGAGCATGCAAGACCATTAACACTAACAAACACACACACACACACATTTGCGAATACACACAACTGCATAGATAAACATACATCACGAACACGAAAAACAAACGCATCCAAACACCCACCCACACAAACACAACTAAGGCAGATGGACACACTTTAAAAATGTATCCATATACACAAATAAGTACACGCTGAAACATACAGTTCTACTCACAAAAATGCAAACAATAAAGACAAACATTCCCACACAAATGTATACACATCTTACTAATGATTTGCATTCAAACTTAACAACTGTTAACCAAATAAGATTAATAACAGAGGAAAGTATTCCCGCTGAAGGTAAACCACGGGAAAAAATTCCAACCTGTGACTGTGACTTCTTCCTGAGTGGAGTTCTGACTGCTGATGATGTTCAAGAGGATGAAGTGAAGAAGGGGAGGAAACAGGAAGTAGGCAGGGGCAATGATTTAAAAAAGATGTGTTTATAGATGTGTGACAGCAAAGTCAGCAATGGCGTCAGCTGTGTCCACTCTAGGAATGGTCGCACAACTATTTGGAGGGTGGAGCCGCCGAAACACCATGATCGGACGCCTAATAAAGAAAAATGTTAAATACCTAAATTAAGGATGTCAAACTGATTTTTTCATTGACCACGTCGTTCTTAGGGTTTCCCTCACGGAGACTTTTCCTGCAAACTCAGAAAATATTTAAAAAATTGAAATCATCATGTTTTGACATTTAGACCTATGGAGAATTTGTAGCGTCCAATCAGCCTTCCATGCGTGTTTTTTTGGTTTGTGGTAGGAAACAGAAGTACGTTGGGAACCCACAAAGTCACAATGATAACATTTCAACATGAAAAAGATACAGCACAAGATACGATACATATAAAAAAGTGCATCCGTTAACAGTACATATGAAACATAAACAGAAACAAAAGGCTCAAGTATTATCATACTCATCATTAAAGTAAAAAGTATAAAGTACAAAGTAAAGTAAAAAGGAATGTATTAAGAAATAGATCGGACAGAGTTACTGCCACGACAGCGGGCCGGATTAAAAAGCCTAAGTATGTGGCCTGTGGTCTGTAGTTTTCCCATGTCTGCTCTAACACGAAGATGCCAGGTTTCATCTGGTTTAAACTGGTTCAGGCACCAAGATTTTATGACATAAATTGACTACCACAGAATCCAGACCTTTGACACCAATGAGAATCTTTGGGATATGGTAGGTTTTGCACAGCGTTCCGGCTAAATAATCATCAATGCAAGATCTTGGTTAAAAATAAATAGATATTTTTTGTTTTTGTTTTAAAACGCAATAATGTAGTACGTTTCCTTTTGGACTATTTTTTAAACATCTTTGCTGTGTTGTGAAACATGCCCATTTGGGAAGGCTCAAAATAAAATGAGACAAAGCGTGAGAAGTAAAAAATAAATAAATAAATAAAAACGTCTGTACTGACATCTCTTGGTATATTGTGATCATTACAGTTTGGCACTAGTTAGAATATAGAAACTAAGATGCCTCAAACATTTTCTTCCTATCTGCATTGTCCTCCACTTTCAGTCTCCCACAACCTCAACTGCCTATGTTGTGCCGGACAATTTTAGGTATAATATTTAGATTTTTTTTTATATAAATGGATCAAAAGAACTGTATTTAAAAGCCCTGAATAAAAAAATGTTTATTTTTAGGTTTTTTAAATCTATTTTTAGATTTTACAAAATGATTTTTGAACGAAAAACAGCAAAAATGATTTAAAAAATTACAATTATTGATTTAAAAGGGGGAAATCAGGAAATGTAATATACATCTATACACTTCATTTTAATTTGATCCTAAAACAGAAAGTCGGCACTCATGATTGACTTTCCCGGGCCACACAAAATGATGCGGCGGCCCATATTTGGCCCCCGGGCCGCCACGTTGACACATGTGGCCTAGAGGACATCTCATTTTGTGAACCGTTTTATCCTCATTAAGGTCGTAGGGGGTGCTGGAGCCTATCCCAGCTGACTCTAGGCCTGAGGCGGGCGACACCCTGAATCGGTGGCCAGCCAATCGCAGGGCACAAGGCGACGGACAACCATTCATGCTCACACTCATACTTACGGGCAATTTAAAGTGTCCAATCATCCAACCATGCATGTTTTTGGAATGTTAGAAGAAACTGGAGTACCCGGAGGAAACCCACACGGGCCCGGGGAGAACATGCAAACTCCACACAGAAAACTGTGTGTCCAATGAATGAGAAATGTTAATACAAAGTGACACAGCCACAATTGATGTTTTTTTTCCTTTGAAAAACATTTAATGAAACAACATATTTCTTTGGTGACAATTACTCCAAAAATGTTTTTAAGATGACTCAAACATCTTCTTCCTGTCTGCTTTGTCCTCAATGTTCTTACGCCAGTCGCCCACTGCCTCTGCTGGCTGCACTCACACACACACACACACACACACACACACACACACACACACACACACACACACACACACAAACTGTCTATCAACCCTACATCTATGATACATTTTTTAGCTTTTTCACAAAATGCTCTGAGTCTAAAGTCAATTATATGTTTTAACATTACAATTGTCTTTAAATGATGTTTTCTTTTGCCACGATGACTTGCAAAGTAATAAACGATTTTGATAGCCGAATAGTTTTAGAGCTGTAATGATTATCCAAAGCCTATTTAAAGTGTCATAAAGGGTCATATTTCTTTACTTTTTTTTATTGAAAACTACCTTTTTTTATATATGTATATGTTTATTCATATGTATTAATGATTCATTGTTATTATTTATTGATTATTTATTTATCTGCTTGTTTGTTGTTGTCATTTGTGCACTTTGTGGTGAATGTAGCTTTAAATCCATTTGACTTGTACAATGAAAACAAGAGTATTCAATTCAAATCAATTCAGGGTTAAGAACGGTGTAAATATTGATTGAAATTGGATGAAATTGTATTTTTTGCAAGTAATATGAAGTTGATACACATGATTTATATTCTTAGGACACACAAAATGTGGGTTGGATCTGGCCCATAGGCTTTTTGTTTGATAACTGTGCACTAGTGTGTTATAATTTAATTCATTTCACTTTGGACACACGCTCTATGATTTATGTTATAGTGGCATTGATGTACATTGCATGGGTTCTCACCTCCTCCTTGACTTCCTTGTTAACAGGTTTCAGGCCGGCCCTGAGCTCCATATTGACTGTGTGCTTGGAACCCAGCAGCGCCTTGAGCATGGCATCGGCCGACATGCGCACCTTTTTCAGGGCTGGCTTCTTCACGCCTGCCAGATCGATCACTTTGATCTTCAGGTCTTCGATCTATTCAATAAGATCCAGTTAATGTCATTTTCAAAATTTCAAGTAAGACAATGAATATAAGCCACTTGCATGTTTTGATATCGTAACACTAGTTGGCCGATTGAGAAAACTTACTGCCCAAATATTTTTAAATATGGGCTTTAAAATGAGGAAATATACTGTCACCTGACTAATAAAAAGTGTGCTTCAAATGCAAGCTACAGGTGACATCACCGTTATTATGTACATTTCGTTAAAGTCTATGATATCAAAAAGGCCAAAAAAATGCGTGTGTTGAGAAACAAAGAGACTAGTCACCAGTCAGTATACTGAATTGAAGAGAAATACACTTTCCAACTGACATTTTTTAGTCTAATTTGAACCTCGAATCTTAACATTCTTTTAGAAGCGAATACAAATTCCACACTCATCAATACTTGAAGAGCCAAAAACTAGAAGTGTAATGCAAACATGTTGATTACTAGTCCAACAAACTGCTAATGTTAAAAAAGTGAACTTAATATACGATGCTGGCTTACCTCCTTGTCAGCTTTTCCGACTTTCATCAACATGTCATATCTTTCCTCGTCCACTTTGTCAATGAGAGCATTAATCTTCCTGCATGTTTCCTGCACACATCATCAGAATGAATATTCTAACCCGGATAGCAACAACATATTTCATCATGTTTGTTCTTCTGATTAAATTAAAAAGAAATAAAAGTGACCATGAGCGTTGCTTGGTCGCCGCTGAGGCTCGGCCTGGGACACGCCTCAGCCATGTGGTTTTCCTTGGTCACCACCAGATCTTTCTTCTCCTGCTGGATCCAGTTGAAGGCGATCGAAAGGATCAAACTCTGTAAAAGTAACGCAAAGTAGGTACGCAGTTACATGAAAGTTCCACTTTTTACAACTTAAGTTAAAAAAAATCCTAATTTATTGTGTTTAAACATGATAACAAATCTTCTTTAAACAGGAGCCCTCCTCACAAAACATATCACGTTACAAAATTGAATATATAAGTCTCCCATTTAATCATGCATGCATTTTGACATCATCCTACTGTTTAATTGCAGTTGATTAAAAACAATATAAAGCAAAAAAAGTAAAGTAGTATTTCAAAATAACCTGTCATGGAGAAGAATTATTTACATATTTTAAGCCTTTAATTATTTGAACCCTCCAGCTTTTACAACAAATTGTTTATTAGAATTTTTAAAAAAAACTATTTATTTTACAAACAAGCTTAATATTTTCTTGTTTAAACAAAAATCAAACACATTTTTATGTCTCGGATGAGTTTTTGTGTTAATAATGAATTTTGGTGAGCTTTATCATATAAATGAGGCAAAAATATATATTTTTCCAAACTGCTACAAACATGTTATGAGCTCCAATTTTTTCAAAGTTTACCTTCAAGTGATGCCGGCGGCTGGAAGACATCTTTTTTCTAAAAAAAATGGAAATAAATCAAGATCACTTTCACTAACATTTTACCCAAAGTTTGTGAGTGCTTTTGAAAAACATTAACTTACTCCGACATAGTGGCTTCTAGGTTGAGAGCTGTGACCACAAACAAGAAGAAGAAGAAGAAGACAAATTAGTAGAGAACTAAATATGCTTCCCTAACGATTTGCTAACTTTGGATTTTATAGCAGCTGGGGGTCAAATGTCGCTCATACTAATCTCCTTAGCGAATGGCAGGAAATCAAATCTCTCAGTGGAATCTACTTCGGCAAGACTCCTTTCACGGAAAAGAATTTGTTGAGGAAAAGCTGTTGCAGCATGTCGAGCGCCAGCGCCCATTGCCCGCCTAAAAATACTACAAAGCTTCATGGCCTTAAAAACTTTAGCAGACATCATCATCTTTATCATCAATTTATCGAAACTTGAACAACTATGATGGTCTTCTTCTCATTCAAAAGCTGACAAATATCAAATAACAAGATGATGATCCAATCTGTCAACATCGTCAATAACAAAAGCCTTGCGACAAATTCCAAACACAGCAACAAATATCACAAATAAGTAAAAGTGGGGGGCGGTAAACGTCCAGAGATTAACGAATGCAAAATAGTTGAATAGTGTATAGAAAGTAGAAATGAAAAACAATAAAGTGAAAACAATTGAATTGCAAAAAAATCTGTTGAAAGTAGAAATTTAAATGAAGAAAAATAATAATAATAAACTGAAAATACAATGGAAATAACGGATTCTTCATAAAGCAAAAGACAAAAACTGGATTGAATGAAATTAGATGCATGTAAATTAAAGATAATTAATTGAAAATGAGATCAAATATTAAATATGATTAATATATAATTAATTAAATATATTATAAGAAAATATTCTTAAATGTGTAAAGATGTAAATATCTAAACATATATATAAGAAATATTTTGAACATTAAAATGGAAATTGCATGTAAATGTAAATAGCATGCAAATTAAATCTACCCATCAAAGGCAATCTTCAATAACATAGGAAGTAATAAATACATATTAATAATGTAAATGGTAATGTAAAAGTGATAATAATGAAGAAAATAATTTAAAAAGAATGCAATAAGAAATCAAAATAACAAAACTACCTCTGAAATAAGCATATACAAAACCATGGACAATAAATATACTTAAAAAAGATTTTTAAAAGTCATTGTAAAAAACAAATTAACATACCAGACATTTTGACATCTAAACTAATTAAACAAAAGACAATCGGCAATCCAGGTGAAGCAACAATAATTTCTCACTACACTATTGAAAAAATAAATAAATAAAATCACTCATATCCCAAATTTTCTTAGATTTTCATTTGATATGAAAACACATTAAACAATGTTTTTTATGGTAAAAAGGAGACAGCCAGGATATGCTGTATTTGTTTAGTTTTTTTATGCTGATCCCACTGCTCTTACCAGCTACAAGTACGTAAACAACTACTACACTTGTTTACTACTATAGCAGATGATATAACTGCACTATTGTATTTTAAAATGTGCAATTTTGATGACATTTGTTGTCAATTTCTCAAGATATTACTTGGTATCACTGATACAATCCCTGGGATTAAAAAACGGCTCTGTATATGTACTTAGCATTGCTCTCCAAAACAGACCAAATGACAACAAAAAGATCAATAAATTAGCTAAATTATAAGGAGAATCATGCAGCAGCTGCTCAAACCCTAGTTTAGGAAGCCAAGGGGTCGTAAGGTCAATGAAGAAGAGTGCAAGGGGGAGGAGCACATGCAAGATGAGCCAGCTCACCTGTGCTGAGGAAGAAAAAGACCACCAAGGAGAAGCAGCAGCAAAGACAGCGGTAAGAGTGGACACGACTCCCGCGACCCAATATATACTCGTATAGATTTACATATCAAGATGAAAATACGTGTGGCTCCTCTTTATGGAAAAGACAAGGACGCTTGCCACTGCTCAAATAACAACTGCCTCTCCAAATCTACGAGGCTGAGGAGGAGCCTGACAACTCCACCTCCTCAACATGATCACTCACTGTGATGAGAAAATGGCTGAAAGGCTGAAAATCAAGTCAAGAAATGAAGCGGAATGAATCTGTCAGGATTTTTTTCAAACAGGTTGCATTGCCTGTAAAAATAGTCAAATTGAAATAATGTGTGAATCAGCGTATTTACAGTTAGTTAAATTGAACAAATCTGTTTTTTGGATATTTTACTTTTGTATATTGAAAGAATATCTCTGCAAAATAAATTATTTTGTTTGATTCAAAATAATAAGAATATTAGAGATATTTCAAGGCCCAGCAGCTTGAGTGGTTAGCCGGTCAGCCACACAGCTCCGGGGTCTTGGGTTCAAATCCAGGTCGGTCCACCTGTGTGGAGTTTGCATGTTCTTCCCGGTTCTGCGTGGGTTTTTCCAGGTATTCTGGTTTCCTCCTGCATTCCTAAAACTTACATGGTAGGCTAAATGGACACTCTAAATTGCCCCTAGGTATGAGTGTAAGCGTGAATGGTTGTTTGTCTCCTTGTGCCCTGCGATTGGTCGGCCACCAATTCAGGGTGTCCGCCGCCTCTGGCCTGAAGTCAGCTGGGATAGGCTCCAGCACCCCCCGTGACCATAGTGTGGATAAAATGGTTCATAAAAGGAATAAATGAAAAAGTTATTTGGATATTTCATTCCTCAAGTTGGTTCTAAGGGACAAATGAGGTCTTAAGTTCGTTAACAAGTATACTGTAATTCGAAGATTTTTAATCCATTCATTTAATACCGCTTATTACCTCAATACTTCAAAATTTCAATGAAGTTTTCACATATTTCTGAATGTTCATTAAAAGTTACTTCATTTTCATTTATTTGGTTGAATTGAAATATCATTTTGACCTCACATGAGCAAAGCAGTTCTTTAACATATTTGCACTTCTGGTCATCTTGGTGCTAACAACCTACAAGAGTGATAAAATTCATGTGTGAAGTCGAAATAACATTAACAGCCTCAAGTGTGACATCTTTAGCAAGTTAGTTTTAACGATTACTGTGCTAACAACCCATGTGATGAAGCTCCCAACAACACTGACATTGATCCAGTCTATATTAAGCCCGCTTAACAAGTACAATTTTTTAAAAAAGTGTGCTTTGTTATTGCAGAAACTGTGGTGGCACCAGAGTTGCATTCCGATTTGTGCTCAGATTTGGTTTCCTCACTAATTGCTTCAGGCTCCGCTTGCATGGAAAGTTCTGTATTAGTGGCTGGATATTTTTATCATGTGAAATGACCACATAGTAACTAGCACGCTGGCCTTGTGATTAGTGGCTACGTTTACAGGCAGTAAATAGCTCTTTAATAATTAGGTTAGTCAGGCAGTAACCCAGTTAATGACGGAATGTCAAATACCTGACAACTTTTCTAATTCCAATTTAAGGCCATATAATTGGCTCTCAAAAAATAATGGTAATAATGTTATTATTCTCGGCAAGTAATTAGGTTGACCATTTGTCGCATTTGGCTTGGAACATCCAAAGATGCATGATTTCCCATCACAGAAGGTCAAAAACGACAACTTTTAGGTTCAATTCAATAATCCAGAACAAAATTTAGTACCAAGTGCTAAAAGGACAAAGGTCATCTAAAAAATCATCACCAGAACCTGTGCACCAAATTCATATTATGTTAATTTAAAAAAAATATTGTATCATATATTGTATTCTATATATTATATTCTAAAATTTCTGTTTGCATCAATTTTATTTGCATTTCTTTACTAATTTTATTACATTTTATCTCCTTTTTACTTGTCTTACTTTTGATTTATTAATATTCGATATTGAAAAAGTGCCACAAAATTAAATAACGTAACTAAAATGAGTCAATAATTGATCTCTTGGACACCATTCAAAGACGTTTTTGGTCTATTTTCACTGTGATCTTAACTAAGTAACTTACCCACCTTAGATCTCTAACATGTGGATAGCTGTGTCATCGTTTACGACGTGAAAATCCCTGCAAAGAGAGCTGTGTCACGCATGGTTAAGTCGCTACTGCTTGCTGGAAGAACACTAACTTCTTGAATGCAATTTGAATTATCATTGGAAAAACCCTTTTACCCGGAGACAGAGAAAAGTATTGCATTCATTATCCTTACCATTTACCCTTCCAAGAGTCACAGGGGGTGATGAAGCCAATCCCAACGAACTACGAACACCCTAAATCACAGACCACAACAAGACGGACATCCATCCACTGCTGCAAACCTTGGATTGAACCATTAATCTTTGAACTGTGAGGCCAATGTGCGAACAACTTGTCGACCGGGCGATCAAGAGAGAAAATAATTTCCATCTTTATAGGTACTGTACTGTAAGTACTAGGCCACGGAGCAAAAGCCGATCATTCTGCTGAAAAGGAGAAGAAGAAACCCAAGAACATGTAATTTGGCTCAAGCACAAGAGTTTTATTCCAAACAAAGAAGTTAGCTAGTTAACATGGAGTCTAACAAACACCACATATTTCAACTTCCTGTCTTCTATCTGAACCTTACGAAGCACCTATAGAGAACTTTACAGTGAACACCCTAACACGTTCATATTTTGGGCTAAAACTCTTGAGTTTGGGACTAGAAGAGCAGAAGCTGAACGGGGTCATCGATGTTTAGCTGTCAAACATCTTCTTCCTGTCTGATTTGTCCTCGATGTTCTTACGCCAATCACCAACGTCACGAAGCTGCTTGTCCTAAAAACAGACAAAGCTCATGTTATCTTTTGACCAAAAATCGACACATTTCTCATGCGCATCTGGAACTATTTGACCAGAGATGATTAACAACTATCAAAATAATAAGAAAAAAGGCAAATAAAATAATATAAAAATCATATAATGAAGAATTCCAATAATCTATTAACACCCCCAAATGTTTAAACAACTAATCAACCACTCTCATTATCTCACACCAATTGGTACTTCTGAGCTGTTACTACTACTGCACTGTTTTGGCTCTCTCAGTCAAAATGGTTCTCGAAATATCTCCCAAACTTGAATGTTTGCCAAATCCGGTTCTCACCTCCTCCTTGACTTCCTTTTTGACCTGCTTGAGGTTGGCCCTGAGGTCCATGTTGACGGTGTGTTTGGAGCCCAGTAGAGCTTTCAGCATGGCGTCAGCAGACATGCGCACCTTCTTCAGACGTGGTCTCTTGAACTTACCCCTCAGATCTACGATCTTGATGTTCAGATCCCGGACCTGTAGGATAAAAAAAAAGGAAGACAAACTTTAAACATATTAGTTTTGCGATTCTTATCACGTCCTGAAAAAAAGCAATCCCACCAACAAAATATGCCTCGGTTTTGCGTGGGCCGGACCATTTTAGATATAATATTTAAATATCTTTTTTTTATAAATGGATTAAAAGAACTGTATTAAAAGCCTTGAATATTCAGTTTTTATAGATCTAAAGCAATATATATTTTAACTTTTTTTAAATATATTTTTAGATTTTATAAAATGATTTTTGAACTAAAAACACAGAATTGATTCAAACATGACAATTATTGATATAAAATAGGGAAAATCAGGAAATTTAATATTCATCTATAATCTTCATTTAAATTTGAACCTAAAACAGAAAGTCGGCACTCATGATTTACCTTCCCGGGCCACACAAAATGATGCGGCGGGCCAGATATAGCCCCCAAGCCGCCACTTTGACATATGTGGCCTATTCCATCACATAAAAGTCAGTTATGAAGAAAATGTCTTATGCGTCCAAAATCCATCAAACCCACCCGATCCGTCCATCCAGAACTGAACATTGACCATAAAATTTTCCATTGGCATGAATTGTTTCTTATCATCAAAAGATGTCTTCACCTCATTGATAACCATGTCCAGCTTGAACTCAAGGCAGTAACGTTCTTCCTCGCTCTCATCTATCTGCTCACGTAGTTTCTTGCAGAGCTCCTAAGGAGAACACCACAGGAACTTGAGCATATCAATGTCAAAAAGGAAGGTGGTAGGGGTTCACTCACCCGCAACTCATCGCCCGAGTATGGAATATCCATTGAAGGACATTTGTCTGACAGGAACCTCTCTCGTTCCCCAGCCTTCTCAACACCCTCAGCCTCCAGGAGGTTGTTGGCCACCACCAGCATGCAACTCTAACATCAAACATATGGTCATTTGGTACAGAATTCCACATAGTATTACATATTTACACGTAGTCAAACATACACGCACACATGCACAGAATTTAAGCACATATTAGTGTATGGTTCAAATCCTTCTACCTTCAGAGTATGCTTGCGCCTGGCAGATAGTCGCTTCCTGCACAGATAATGACATTAAAATGTTATATGATTTTGATTTTTGAGTGCTAAAATGCCTTGTAATTCAGATGTAATACTCTACTACTGCTCTAATCTCAAATTATAATTGAAAATGGTATGATATCAACTGATACCATTTAGGCAAGTTGCTTGTAATATTTTTAATTGGAGATACAAAGGGTTATTGACATTCCAAATATAAGCAAGCTTGATTATAGTGACATCACTCACTCAGTGGCCATGATGGCTTCTCGATATTGACGTTATCTGCAAAACAATGAAACAAATACACATTAAAAACATTAATTCAGTTATATATTAGTCCAAAATTTGTCAAAAATGCATTGCGGTTTGTTTGCTTGTATTTTGAGGTTTTTACTTTTAAATGAATGCCAATGCAAAATAAAATAGGATTGTCTTTTCCTTTTCTCTCCAGCCTTTAACGTTATTTTAGGACTTGAAGATGTCTCAAGTAATCCCCATGGATACAATGTCAACATTTAATTTTAGAAATAAGTTCTTGTTGAAAAGCATCCAGACAATATCGGTTATCGTTTAAGCATTCTGGTAATGAGAGTCCTAATGTTAACACGCCTCCGTGTCACAAACTCACTACATGGTGACTAACTACATATTGCATAACTAATAAATGGAATCAATGAAACAGTAATTAGAATTATACTATGCCCCTAAATGATATTTTACCATTTTTCTCAGCCAAATTATCCTCACTGGGGTCACAGAGGGTGCTGGAGCCTATCCCAAAACTTCAGGCCAAAGGTAAGGGACACCCTGATTTTGGTGGCCATCCAATCACAGGGCACAAGGAGACAAACAACCATTCACGCTCACACTCATACCTGTGGGCAATTTAGTGTGTCCAATTAGCCTACCATGCTTGTCTTTAGAATGTGGGAGGAAACCAGAGTACCCGGAGGAAACCCACCCAGAACATGCAAACTCCACACAGGTGAATGTGACCTGGATTTGAACCGAATACCCCAGAACTGTGAGGCCGATGCGTTAACTACTAGCTCAAACGGGCCACCCTTTCTTGAAAAAAATACAGCACGAAAAGATTAAAGCTAAGGCTTATTTCTCGACATTATTGAAGCTGAAATATCCTGTCATGACCAATATCGTTTACAACCCAAAGCGCTTGGTATCAGTTGGTGGGTCTTCAGAGGGCAAGTATCTATTTATGACTACTCAGCTGTCGCTGAGAAGGAATAAAATGACGTTAGGCTTGTCTTAAAAGAAAAAGATGTCTCAGGGACGAGCGCATCCTCGCAGTTGGCATACAAACAAATGGCTGTCATCAGTCGGGTGGAGGAGCAGATTCAAGTATATGATGGGGTTGGGTTTGAAAAGTATTTTGGGAGGCGTGGGGACATGATGCTGAGGGACATCTGCGGTAGGGATTGTCTGTTCGGCTGCGTAACCCAACACGCAAGCCGCAAGAAGCATTGAGATGAGCCATGAGAAATAAATAGAACTCAGCTGTCTCCAAAAGCTTTGCCTTCGCCAGTTTTTTGTATCGTTTTCATCATTTCATTCAGTCAAAATGTCTTCTGACATTCTACAAGTACTGTATGAATCAATACATTTATTGATTGGTAGTGTATGTGCCTCATTAGAAACAGGGCTCTGCTTCATGGCATTGTGTTGTCCATGTTGCCATGACAACCAAGACAACGAATATAAAAAATGGAATGTTGATGATTTTCTGGACTCGTAGGTAACGTATTATGTATTTTTCCTTCATTTTCTGTACCGCTTATCCTCACAAGGGTCGCGGGGATGCCGATGTCTTGAAAGTTGTCTAAGTTTAAAAAAAATTACAGTTGGTATGTATGAAGATATGAGGAGTTCATTTGCAAAAAAAAAAAGATAAACTTTCGTTGATTTTCTGGACCGTTTATCCTCACAATGGTCGCAGAGGTGCTGGAGTCTATTCCAGCTAACTATGAGGAGTATGCAAGGAATACTATGAATTGGTTCTGATAAACACTAGTTTTGAAATTAGATTCTTTACATGAGGTTGTTTTATCCGCCAACATTTGTTTCAGTGTTACCCCATGTATATCAGCATAAAACCCCTCTCAAAGTTCCCATTTTGAGGCAAAAGTCAACAAAACAAGCAAAAGTTGTCGCCTCCTCTCAGTCATTCAGGGTAGCCCGTTTAGAGCTATTCAATAATGTTTAAAGCTAACCACTAACTTTGTGTAAACTCTAGACTTTTTAAATGAAAATACTGAACAACAATGACACGGCAGAGGTTGTGCTCTTTCGTCACATTGACGTAAAAAGAAGATTCTGAAGATATTGTCAATAGGTATAAATCTATTTAACAAGATAAACTTCTCGGGAAACCTACAGAACATGACCTTCACCAGACATTTTATTTTCTGGGAGACTTTGTGCCTTTAACAAGTTCTAAATGACTTTTAAGACATTAAATGAGGTCAACTTTTTTTACAGAAAAAATTGAATTTTAAAAGAAAGAAAAACTATTTGAATATGTTGCTAAGTTTCAAGTGTAATTCAAGTTTAATTGAAATGCTTTTAATATTTTTGTCGGGTCAGATTCATATTTTTAGTATTTATTGTGCTTATTTATGTACTGTATGTAAATCTATACACTGGACATACACATATATAGTTTTATATAATGTGTCATGCATTGTATTTGAAATATTTCATCCAATGTACTTGAGTAATGTTATCATTTATATTTATATTGGATTAAATGTATGTATATAGATAAGAGTATAACTTGAATTTAAAAACTAGAAAAACCTACATGTTTTTTCTTATTTACATCTAAACATAGTTGTCAAAGCATTATTAATTTATTTTTTATTTGTCAAAATGATTTTTTCTGCTGAAATTTGACACCATTGATGATAAGCTTTAGAAAGTTAAGTCAGCACCAAGAGACCACTGTCATGGAAACAAACATTTTCAGTCAAACAACCCTATCATTGCTCACAATACTACTATGAAAGAAATCAATATTTGATCATAATATAAAACAGGATGTCAAAGGATGCTTGCATTGGAGTCGTGTCACATGTCACTGACCTGCTCTGGTGGTGTCGGTGGTCTCGGGCGGTGTCAGGAGTCGCTGTCCTGCTTGGGCAGAGATGAGCTTTAAATGCCAAGCTGGTGGGAATGCGGCCTCTCCTCTTTAGGGAAGCAGATTAGTAGACAAGCCAATGGCCACGCAAGGTCATGTAATACAACGCACGTACATACACGCACACAGTCAGACCCTCCTTCAAAAGGACCCCTCTACATTACCCCAAGGCCCCTTGTATAAATAACTGGCTGACCTTTAAGAGTGTTTTCTTATTATTATCACGATAGTGATGGATGCAAGGAGAAGAGGAAGAAGATGAGGAAAAAGTATAGACGGTGAGGTTAGATGAGAATAAAGATGAGCAAGGTGGAGATAGGTTAAGGCAAGGGTGTCGGACTCGGGTTGGTTCGCGGACCGCATTAATGTTTAGTGTGGGGCGGACCATTTTAGATATAATATTTCGATTTTTTTAACAAATGGATTAAAAGAACTGGATTGGATTAAAATCCCTGAATATTCAGTTTTTTTAGATATCTAAAACAATGTTTATTTGAGCTTTTTTAAAATATATTTTTAGATTTTACAAAATGATTTTTGTACTAAAAACACAGAAAAAAATGATTAAAAATGACAATTATTGATTTAAAAGGTGGAAAATCAGGATATTTAATATACATTTATACTCTTCATTTTAATTTGATCCTAAAACAGAAAGTCGGCACTTATGATTTACTTTCCTGGGCCGCACAAACTGATGCGGCGGGCCAGATTTGGCGCCCGGACCGCCACTTTGACACCTGTTAAGTTGATAGAGAAGAACGGGAACCTTAGGAGAAAACAAATGAGACGTTAGAAATGTGTAAAGTTGAGAAGGGACAATGAAATGGACAAAGATTAGGATGAGGAACGTGAGGAAAACAAGGAAGATAAGGACATAAGAATAAACGTTAGGGCATATGATTTGAAAATTTCGATCAATATAAGGGCGGGAGGATGAAGTTGATAAAGAGGGTGAAAAACTAAGGTTAAAAATGATTACATCTATATTTAAAAAATAGGAAATATGATAGTGAAATGACAAGAATAGCGTGTATAAAGATGGAGCAAAATAGTGAGGCTGGGGAAACGGCATTTTAAAGTTCTGAGGACTCAAAGCAATAATTTGATATTTTTATTGTGTAGGATTTGATGTTCAGCAAACAAGTGAAGGTTTAAATGTTTTTTCATGAAGATCTCGCCAAGTTGAGCAAGCCATCCAATCGTGTTTGTCACTAGGAGTCCCCCTCAAACATTTTCTTCCTGCCATCCATGCCCGACTTGTCTTCAATGTTCTTGCGCCAGTCGACAACATCACGCAACTCCTTGTCCTTGACAAAAACAAAAACTAAGATCAACTAGTGGCCCGCCATTGACGGAACTAGACGTCCAATTGATATGAAATGGTAGTGTTCAAATGGATTAGATGTCAACCAATGACAAACTAATTTAAACTAGTCATTTTAAGTCCCAGCAAAAGGATGAAAAGAACTAAAGAATAGCAGAAATACACTTGTTTCTATCCTAAAATGTGTGTTGAGCTGACCTCATCCTTGACCTCTTTCTTGACCTGCTTGAGGTTGGCCCTGAGGTCCATATTGACGGTGTGCTTGGAGCCCAATAGCGCCTTCAACATGGCGTCAGCCGACATGCGCACCTTCTTTAGCGTCGGCTTTTTGAATTTGCCTGTCACGTCCTGGACTTTGATCTTGAGGTCTTCAATCTGTCACCATAGCAGACGCGCCAGTCTTATCTTAGTTAAACCAGTTGCTATTTCACAGCCAACCATCATTTGCTAATGCCAATTACCAGGCCAGACGTCACTTTTAAACTAGCACACAAAGTCAAAATTATACCAGGAAACTTTATGACTGAGAGAGACAAAAAAAACACATCTATTTATTGTACCGTACTTTCCTAACTTTATATATATATATATATATATATATATATATATATATATATATATATATATATATATATATATATATATATATATATATATATATATATATATATATATATATATATATATATATATATATATATATATATATATATATATATATATATATATATATATATATATATATATATATATATATATATATATATATATATATATATATATATATATATATATATATATATATATATATATATATATATATATATATATATAGTCTGTTATGTTGTTTTTTTAGGGTTGTGTTATTAATATATAGATATATCCTACCTCCTTGTCTCCCTTTTTGACCTTTGCTTCAAGGTCATAACGTTCCTCGTCCACTCTGTCGATCTTTCGGTGAATCTCCTTACACAACTCCTGTGCATGCACATGCAAACATTCCTTTTTATCCCCTTACAAAACACATCCCTGGACAACAGCACACTCAGAAATATAGACACATGCACATATGGCAAACATACACATATTCATCTCAAACTCTACTACATGTACACATCATTTTTTGCAAAAACACAAACACTTGAATATGGAGATGATCTCCATAATGTACTAAAACATGCACACGTTGTATATATATACAATCAGTAGTCTACTCATTCACACACATGGAAACCCATCTCCATGGACTTAAAGAAACACACACCTGTAGGGCTTGCATGGTGTTGGGTAGCACCGGCGGAGGGCAGCACTGAGCCATATAGCCCACCCGCTCCTCCTCACGCTGACGGGCCTCCCGCTCAAGATAAGCTTTAGCAATGGCCAGCATCACACTCTGAAAACCAATACAACCAAGGCAAAACAAACAAGCATATTAAAAATAGTCAATGATCAACATCAGACACAGGTTCTCAAAATGATCACAATGTCTGGTGTAGTATAATAATCATGCAGTAGATTTTGCAGAGTACTGTATGTACACTCCACAATATTTAAGTTAAGTCTTGGGTATTTTACTTTATGTAAACTAGTGTCTATCTTGTCATGTGATGTGTGTATTGTGGCATAATCATTCCAGAAAGACAAACAACAAGACAACAAATCATTCCATATTGCTATTTTTTTCTTGTAATTTGCATTGATACATTGTGCTACTAATTAACTAGTAACATTTTGTGTCTCAAAAGTTATGTGGAAAATGTGAAAAAAATCAATATGTATCATGATCAGTGTCACATCCTCATTAGCTAAATGACTCCAGCCGTGGTGACAGATGTCAAGAATGCAATCATCAACACATTTGCAAAATGAACAAGAGAAAGTCACATAAGGTGACAATCACATACTGGACAGTGTTCTGTTAAGGACTATTTAGGGGTGGCCAAGTCTGGTTCTCGAGAGCCCCAATCCAGACTTTTTTTTTCCTTGTCTCTCTCCACCAACACACCTGAATCTAATACCTAATCGGAATTGATATAAAGTGTCTGGACAGCATGTATTTAATTTTTCCACATTATATTCTATATTTTGAGGTGTACCTGCATTACCATCATCTATAATAAATAGTACTTTCTTGTATGTTCATACCTTGAGGTGATGTTTTCGACTTGAAGACATTTTCTTCCTGAAAGAATTAAATTCAAATTCAAATATAAATAATGTTTATACATACACAAGTACCATTTTAGAAAAGAAAATTGGTTGACTTACTCAGACATTTTGGATGTAGTGATTTCAAACTGTGATAAAGAAGAACAAAACTGATAAAAATTCTTTTATATAAAAAGCATAACTAACTTAGGTAGCTATGGAATCATTTGAAATACACACACACACACACACACACACACACACACACACACACAAAGATGATAGCTAGGAGCGCTGTGTATTTCAGAGTATTTTAAATCAATTATTTTTAATAATGATTTTGCCTGTGCCCAGCGCCAATTTGAATGGAAAAGTGTTTGGAAACTCTGACCAAAAATCTTATTTTGATAGAAGGTTGATTGAATTTAATTTAATTTAATGCTTTTATTATCATTGCACAAGTATAATGATATTTAAAGATTTCACCACAAATAGCACAAATAACAACAACAAACAAACAGCCAAATTAATAATCAATAAATAAGTAGTCCAAGTGAGATCAGCAGAGTGGAGCGGCTTTGTTCCGTTTGAAGTTCCGACTGCAATATACTATAGCATAGTAGGTCTTAAATGTATTACACTAAAAATACCACCTCCAAAAATACTTGGCTCTCGAAGTACTATCATAATGACCAACACAAAAATAGAGTTGCGTACTAGACCCAAGTGTTCACTTACGATATAACTTTAACATTCTTAGATGTATCCCAAAGTATTAAATTGTCTCCAGTAAATAGTCTTAAATTTAATGAAACATTCCATAAATGATTTCAATACAGGGCTTTATTGGAATACCCAATTGGTAATTTTATGCTAGGTTTGTTCTTTCACTCTTCAAGTGACTAAAATAAATACTAAAATACTAAGACAAATTGTTATTAAAATATTGCCCAATTACAGATGATTATTAGAAATAAATTTAAGTGCATTCAATTTCTTGAGCAAAAAAATAAGTGTAATAAAGTTTGTTAGATTGGAATAAAAGAAAGAAATATTAAATTATATTGAAACTCAGTGTCAAAAGTTTTAGATGTCATCATTAAAAATATATTTTTCATCCATTATATAAAAAATATACACATAAATATACAATACATAGAAAAAAAATAACCCTAACCTTAAAAAAGATATTCACAAAATTATAGAAAGCACTAGAAATCAAGTCAAATACAATTCAAAAATATGGAGAAAGAAAAAAATTCACCTACCTCTAAAGGAACAAAAACGAGCGAGGACAAAAAAAAAGACCCTATGCTCTTTATTTCCTGTCTTTCTCTTTATGGACGTATATTTTCTTCAGCAACCAATCAACTGTCATTTTCTGAGACACTACATCTTAATCCCTATGCCTCAAAATAACTTTGACCCATGCTTTTATTCCCAAAGTCCTGCTCACACAAGAAGTGGAAACCAAGAAGATGCAAAAGAGGACAGCTGGAGACTCTTAAGATTCCACAGAACATTACACACTATATGCAAACTTAGGTAAATTTTAAAAATGAGTTAAAAATGACAAAAGGTAGTAGTCACTGTAATGTTCAGAAACAACATGGCATGTTCCATTCAGTTTAGAAATATAACCAAATGGGATAAGCATTACTTTTAAAGATCGCCATGGGAACAGCCTCCAATAATAATCATGCGGAAGTTTATCACTTAAATGGGGGCTAGTGACAGACATAATGCAGCATGTGCAGAAAAAAAGTATGCCGGCACCACTGACAAACTTAACTGGTAGCCGTGACAACGAATACTCTTCAAGATTCTGAAGTCATTTTAATTACCTTTTTGGCTCTTTGCCATTACATCAAACAAAAAACAATTTTGTAGTTTGTTTAATTCCCATTGTGAAAGGTAATGGTGCACATTTGTATTTGATGGGACATTAACTAGGCTGCAGCCCAGCGTTTGAGTGGTTAATGCAGGGGTGGGCAAACTTTTGGGCCTGGGGACCACATTGACTTTAAAAATTTGACAGATGGATCGGGTCAGCACAAGATATGATACATGATAAAAAAAAGTGCATCCGTTAACAGTACATATGAAACTTAAACAGAAAAAAGGGACTCAAGTATTAACATATTCATCACTCATCATTAAAGTAAAAAGTGTAAAGTAAAAAGGAATGTATTAAGAAATATTAAAATGTAATTTAAAAAAAGATACAGGGACAGTAAAATTGCTCTAAATTGTCCCTAAGTATGAGTGAATGATTATCCGTCTCCTTGTGCCCTGTGATTGGCTGGCCACCAATCCAGTGGGGGGCCTCCAGCACCCCCGTGATCATAGTGAAGATAAAGTGATTCGGAAAATGGATAAATGAATTAACTGGGCTCACACAAAAGCAAACAAAACAACTACGAAAGTGAATTCATTTTAACTTTTAATCAATGAACAGTACAAATGTGGTCAAACCACTGAGAAATCACCTGAGAACATCAACCACCTTTAATTTCACCTTCACTAAATAACAAGTGTGCACACAGAAAAGAGACCAAAAAAGCATTAATATAATACAGCCACCATTTACATAAGCTCACATTTGTGTCAAAAAGATGGGGTGCAAATCTTACATCACAAAAAAACAAGACGGCATATTTTTACACACTTAGCTTTTTCAGCCATTGTTACCATCCTTTTGTTGCTGTATGACTTAATGTAACTTGTAAATATTTGCATATATTGTAAAAAAGGTTTATGGCAAATAGTGGACTGTTTACAAAAAGCTAAATTATGACCTTAGGTAAAAAGAAACAAACTAAAATGTTTTCGTTGGTTGATAAATATTGAATTAATATCCAGAACATGATTGTACTTTAAAAAGAGTATCCATTTCTAATGCAACAGTGAGGAAAAGTGGTTAAAATGTAATAATACAAGACATAAAGCAATAGTTAGAGAGAACAGGGTTAAACAGAACTATAATTTCTCATGTATTTCCCAGGTTTTTAATTGTATATATGTCTATACGTTAATAATTGGCCTTATATTTATTGGGCGTATATGAATGTCATATTTGCTTCAGTTTAATTGTGATGTCCAGTGTTACAAAATTATGACAATGTGCGATAAGTAAACAATCTTGCCCTCCTTTATGTTATATATTATATATAGAACAAAGTCTATATTCCAAACCAAGTCATTTGGACATGACATACTCCATATTTTGGTAGTCAGGATTTATCAGATGGTTAGTATGTATATAATATCACCTGGTTGTGTACAATACATGAGAAATTACAGAAGTTGTAACAATATGCTCGTTTAAGAGGAAAATATCAGATGGAAGCTGTAAGAACAAATCAAAGTATTACAAAAATAAATTTTAATTTTACATATAAGCTGAGGAGTGTTCTATTTGCAGTTGTAGGATTTTTTCCCTCTTCTTTAATAATATTAATTTTCGGAATATTACAATATTTTTCATTGTCACTCAAACTTCATACTTTCACCTCATGTATAGTTTGCATGATGTGATCATAAAATTACTGTTGTTGCAAAGCACAAGCCATTACTTCCTCACAAATGATCACAAAACTTCAAAAGATTTTACAGTGAACACAGATAAGATCAAAATGATCAAATAGTACAGCGGTACAAATGGAAAACAGGATCAAGTTCTTCCTCACAGAGGAGAACTCCATGTGTACAAGTTCACATTATTGTTCCAGCAGCAGACATGACATCTATATGCAATCATCTCATTGGGAATGACAAAGTTAAAACCAATAGTTTGGGGCAAGAATCAACTGGGGGGGGGGTGCAACCACAAGACCTGAACTTGACTGCTTAGTGCCATAATACATTACATCACACAAAAATTGCGATGGTGTAGTGGTGGGGAGTTTAAAATTCTTGACGGGCAAAATGGTCATTAAGATCTACAAGAATGAATCCACCTATTTAGAACCAGATGTCAAATATCCTGAGACGTTTTTCACAAAGATGACAATTGATGGTTATTTAGAAAATAAGTAGGAAGTCGCAAGAAACCACTTGAACATTAGAAATACATAATATTTCTTCTGATAAATCTTGATGTGTGAGGGTATGAAAAAAAAAGAATTAAGGGGGGGAACATTTGCAAAAGAACAATTGCAAGTCCAAAAGAAACAACTTGCTATTAGAAACACATCTTGAAATGGAACTGAAAATTCCAAGGTAACAATTAGAGATCCCTCCATGCAATTTCACATTCACGGAACCAAAACTAGGATTCACACATGCACTAAGATAGTTTAAATAAAAAAATAAAGAAAATAATAACCTCAACTTGTTGTCTATGATCGTCCTGTGGTACAAACGCATTATTTGAATCGATCCTTTGTTTCTAACACGTTTTAAATGAAGGCTGAGACATCATCTGGAATCACAAGCACATCTGAAGCAAAAACTAGGTTTTACTCCATTCATGAAAACCTCCAGAAAATGAATGTCCATCTATGCAATATCACATTTTTTTGGAACCATGATCACACATCTCCTGTGCAGATTTCTTTGAGACCAATAGAAGTGGGATAAATTCACAAAAATTAAAAAATAACTGGAGTCCAACAAGAAATCTACTGGTTTCACAACTTGTTTTGTCCTTCCATTGAGATCAGCTTAAAAAAACCCTCACTTAAGCAAAGAAAAATCTGCATGTTCTTCTACAAGGCATTACCACAACACCAGGTACTAATAGGACATTCAACATTAAGCTATTCAATAGGGTTAGGGTTGTTGACAAATATCAACTGGAAGTTTAGGCAACACCTGGTATAAAAAAAAACAGCTCATCCATCCGTTTATGTCGGGATGTATTCATTCATTCATTTTCTGAACTGTATTCTCACAGATTAAACCCCCAAAAAACGGAAGTTAAAACATCAAAAGTTCAATTTGAGGTCCACGTGACACAACCTGGCAACCCGGTATCTTTTCTGAGATATGGTCATGAGACTACCAATTGGTACCAGTAGTACAGTTCTGGACTAAGAATCCACACCTTTAACTTCGAATCAATTGGGGAAAAAAAAAATCTACTCAATGCCCAATTATGAACCTTTCCAGGACCATGTAGTAACAGAACCACGTTCAGTCGAGTTTTTCACTAATATGAACTGACGATTGGCACCCAACATGGCACCCATTGCAAATCTCTTGAACCAGGCCAAACATCCCCGACTTTAGGTGACATTAGTAGTGCAAGTCGCCATAGAAAATCCAGATGCCGAGTCAGGTCCAAGCTACTTTCCTAGAAATGGCCTGCTTGAAACTTTCTGGGTCAACATCCCCAGGCCTGAGCGTCCTCTCGAGGCTGACCAGCAGGTTGCGGTGACACTCACGGATGTTGACGGGGTATTTAGCTCGGAGGAGCTCATAGGCAGCTATGAGTCTCATGTTGCGTTTAAGCATCAAGTACTGGATGACGCAGGTGGGCGCCAGGGAAAAGCCGTCCCCGCAGTGGACCAGAACCCGCTTGCGTTTGCCGGCCGAGGCGTGGATGCACTCGTTGATGTCCTCGAAGCAACGCTGCCTCACGTCGCCGATGTCCACCTTGAGGCGGGACCAGCTGTGCCGGGCACCGCGTGAGCAAGTGCATGGGATGAGGCTAAGGGCGGGGGCCACCTGGCCCGGGGCGCCGCTCATGTCAATAATGCTGTCGATGTTGTTGCGGCATAGCGCCCTCCCATTGTACGCCGCGTTGAGGTTGCCCACGTAGATGTAGTCTGTCACCTTTGAGATGACTGGTTCAAAATGCTGTGGGGCACCCCCGCCGCCTCCCCCGACCTCACCTCGGTGCTGGTCGCCATCGTGAGCCGGGGCCGTGGCGGCCCTCCGGCTGTAGTGACGCAGCTTCTTGGAGCCGGACCGAGACGGTGGGTTAGAATCGGACTCGGAACTGACATTCCAAGGTGGGGAAAATAGCGAGAATCGACCAGTCATCTTTGATGGGCCCCCCGAGGCGCAGAAGAGGGATGCCCGCTCTAGGGAGCCGGTGCTGCTGGCGGCGCCTGCGTTGTGTGCCTGGTCCATCTAAAAATAACGTTCCAAAACATTACTGCATGTGGTTTGTGGTTCCTTAACATTAGATTAGATAATTTTATTCATCCCATAGTCGGGCAACATTGATACACACCTGAGCTTTGAGGTTGTTCTTCCATTCTTGCGTTTCAAGAGCCCTAAAACGTCCACTGCTGTCAGATGACACTGACATACACAGAGGACGATGGTGGTGGTGTGCCCGGGGCGGCAATTGGGGGGTTAGAGCCCCCGCGGGGGCAGGCGGCATGTCGGACACGTCTCTCTTACTCATCATCAAATTGGGACAGGAACCTGCAAAAACAATGTTTTTTGTTGTGTTCCATAGTAAGATCTCATCAATGCCTCTTTAAAGTGATTTGGTGTTGTAGAAATTTGCCTATGCTTCCTGAAAAACATCCACTTTCTAAGTTTACTAGGATGTAACTAATATTTGTTGGCTGTCTGAAGAGAATACAAAAAAATATATATACCAGCGCATTGCAGGCGGCTGATTGACTGAATGTTGAGTGTGTTTTGGTTGGTGAAGATCTTGTGTAGAGAGTTCACTAATCCTGTCGTGGAAGAGGAGGCAATAAGAATGTTATGAATGAACGACAAATTATGGGGAGAAAAAAGATGATTGTTACCACATCGACGTTTGTCCTGCTTAATATTCGGTAGCTTTTCAGCAGCCTGGATGTTGCGCTCAGAGCAGGCGGCATCCATGTCGGCCCTCCTGCACACAAGGGCACAAGCATCCGGCTCAGACGGCGCATCATCTTGGCGGCTGAGCCCGATCCGCGCAACGCCGCCATCAAACGGAGTCGGGCGCATCAACCGCAAATGCCTGGAGTGGCAAACTCAGCATGTGGATGTCATGCCATGACCCCAAAGTCCAAACTTCCGCCAAGCAAACTTGTGGATGAACACTATAGTGGGATCTGATCATTCATGCGCCGCTACTTAGCATCGCTAACTGTGTCACCTTCCAGAGACCTTCGGATCTTATTCCGGATTTGGATCCAAATAACAAGACAAAGATTATCTTTAGGCGAGACCCTGTTAAATTGGTCATTTGACGAAAGAGCTGAAACGAGCGCTCTACAACTGGCCGAGGAGCGCAAGCCACCCCGGAAGCGCGTCTGGGGTTTTTTCGCGTCTTTTTCTTCTTCGTGGGTTTATTGGAGAGTGGCATATGACTTTCAGATGCTCTACTGCCACTCCCGATTTACCAGGTTGGAAAGACATTCTCCACTTAAGGATACAATAACCTACCCCCAAATTATTCAGGCAAAGATAGTATAAATGACAATCTTCCGTTTTCCCTTATACTGTTTATAGAATTATATTATAACCAGAAAAATAACTAAACAAAGGGGTGCATCACTGCACTATAAAAATGCACATGCTAAAATATACTAAGTGTCTACCTAAACAACCCAAAATGTATGTCCAATTAATTAATTGAAGTCATTATGAATTTGGGTAAGTGAATAACTGACTCTAAACAGCTGTGAGATAGCCCCCCAATCCCCCATGCTTGTTTCAAATGGCATTTTTTAAATATTTGACATTAATGTGAACAAGAAAAGAAATACTTTATCAAAAACAGTGTTAATAAGAAATGGGAAATATTAAGTTAAATTTAAAGTAAGAAGATGCAAACTCACTGTGTTTTTGCAGCAGCTTGTCAAGCGCATTCACACATTAATTAAAGCATCCCTTGCTCTTATTAAGTGTTTTTCCTCCTCCTGTGTTGTGAGTCATTGGATGACTGGTAACCTGGTAACATGATGTCACAGCTATTCTCCCAGTTCATCATCCACCTCTTCATTGTCATCAAGTGCCTTTGTCAAGTAGCGAGATATAAAAAATAAAAAAAATAAAACACACTTCTTTCTTTTTATACACACAAGCAAATATTTAGCTTGACTGCTCATGCGGCTGATGGGGGACAGACTACATTTTGAAGAAAGAAACTACGAAAATACAATGTGCAGCCCTTAGGCCGACGGCATCACTGCAAGCAGATGATTAGTCCTGCCAGGTCCTCTCAGGAGGCTTTAAGCACTACGCCAAAAAAAAAAAAAAAGACGATGACCCAGCAACTGCTTGATTGCCTCACAGGCCCAATGGGAACACAACTAGTACCACAAAATAGTGCACATAAATAGTATTTACATACTATATTTACTTAATACAGTACACTATACATACCTATATTTAAGCACAAGGAATCAACTGAGGCACAATTCTTGCAGTATTTACAGTGGCCGTAACAAAAATATGACAGAAAATAAAAAAATATGTATATTTGGCAGAAAACAAGTTTCACATCAAACATACAAACAGCAAAAAATACTGTTTAAAAATCATCTATTATAGAGAAAATTCTTTTGCCTACAAAATTTAAAAACTGGGCCTAAATTAGCATTTTGTAATTTATTTTAAATGACTAAATAGAGTCAAGTTTAAAAGAATCCTGGAGTGAATTCCAGAATATAAAAATAAATAAAATAAAGTGAGGTTTTACCACATTAGAAAACTTGCTTGCCATGGAGAATCAACAGGATAATACTTCAACTTATTGACAAATACTCAAGTTCATGTTTAAATAAGCGTTTCTTGACAGCCCTACTCTACTTTCCAGAGCAAATATTAAGGCTCCCCAATGTAATAAATACAGTACAATAATTGTGTCTGGCCTTGGACAAGCACACTTTTACTTTTTAATTGACTTGACAAATAGAAGCCCTAGTTTTCCTTTAATATTTTACTATTATAACCCATTTAAAACATTATATATTCCTTTGGGCATTAAAAAAGAAAAAAAAATCAACTCACTCTATGTCATAAAGGCACATTGTGCAGAAAAGAAACAACTCTGATCTAGTTTTTAGATCATTAAAAAAATTCAATGATGAACTCCCTGAACTACTTAGTGGTTCATTTTAAAGCTAGTTCACGCAGAAGGTGAACTTTCTCAACATTGGCAAACGGTATCTTTTTCTTGAGAGGAAGGGCGGCATTGACTTGCTCTGTTGACAGCAACGTGTGCCACTGGGCCACTGGTCGCCGCGGGTTGGCCAGCATGTCGGCCCAGTGCCTCAACTGGTTGCCTGGTGCGTCGCACCCCAGGAAGATCTTGCCTGTTGGGTCATTGGGCGTCATTGAGTCATGGTCCCACACCGAAATCACCAGGTTGACACGCTGGGGGAGCACAAATGCAATCCTTTGTGATGACAGTAGTTCTTTAATTATTTTCCATATTAAAGTGGAAACCAGAACATAATTTTGAGATATTAAAATGATTTTTGAACTAAAAACACAGAAAAAATGGATTAAAAAAATGAAATTATTGATTTAAAAGGTTAAAAATCTGGGAAATATAATATACATCTATAATCTTCATTTTAATCTGATCCTAAAACAGAAAGTCAGCATTCATGATTGACTTTCCCAGGCCACACAAAATGATGTGGCGGGCCAGATTTGGCCCCCGGGCCGCCACTTTGACATCAGTGATGTAGACCATAAATTAGTGCGGGTGTGTTAAAACGTACACTGATGTGCAGTGGAGTTGGAAATAGGTTGCAAAGTGGAATACAGATATCTGGTTTTAGGTTCAGGTGAATTCATTTTAGTTTTCCATCAAAACAATATATTTTTAGAGGCATGAGAATGCATACCTGTCAACCTCGAACCATTTGTGATCTTACCAAATTTTGTTTTCGCCCTTACATATATGTATAAATACATGGAAAATCTTACCACTTTACTTTTTTGTAAAAAATCACGAACAACAAGTAGAAAATGTATGACCAGAAACAGCTGATCAAATGAAAGTAAACATAAACAAGGGAACAGGAAACGGAAATCACATGGTGAAAGTGTTACAAAACGAAATGTTTATCATGATCTTTTTTTTTTAGCCAATCAGAGGCGCCGGTACATATATCACTTGGCAGACATGCGTTTCCGGGAAGAAACAATGGCGGATGGTGAAAAATGGCTAGAAAGTGCCTTAATTTATTTTTTTTTCTCAAAATCACCGTTTAGCGTACCATTTTCATGTGTACAGCGTACCAATATAAAAATGGGCTTTCAGTTGTACCAATTACGGCGAGAACGTACCAGTTGACAGGTATGAGAATGGCCTTAAAAGATGTAACTCTTTCAATTTGGGGGGAGCATCACCATTGCATAGGAAGAAAAAATACATTTTTGGAAGGCAAGAAGGGCAAAAGAATGCATTACACTTGAAAAATTGCTATATATGTTCTTATCGATCTTATAGTCTCATACCCGAATTTGCTCCAAAGTCACTTTGAATGTGAATGCCTCGTTGTAGTATGGATTGAGTGTGTTTTTCTTGATGGTTGACTTTTTCTTCTTCCACTTCCTCTTGTCTATAGCTAGTTGGATCTTCACATACGGATCTTAAAAGCACAAAAGAAAACATCAATTACTACTGACAAACCCAATATTATTTTCAATGATATAAGGCTAAAGTTCAACTGTTGATTCTAATTCAATAAAAGGATGACACATGAATCTTGAATTAAACAAGTATAAGCCCCTTCCTGGTCTACATTCAGGCCTGGATATCCAAGACTATAAAAATTGCTGTATTAAATGGCACAAACTTGGTGAGTCATACTGCTTTCTCTCCTATGTCATATGATGCCCTGCCTTCATTTTCTGCCTCTGGGAGTTTGCATTAGCTTTAGTTCTGTTAGTTCAGTGGCATTGCCTAGAACCTTTGAGAGCCTGCTGTGCGGGCTGAAATGATCAGAAAGACTTAAATAGCACCATGTTTTTATTCTTTCAGTTTTCATTATAACCATTTTGTGTTGGATTATTTGAAGTCTGCTCAGAGTCTTTGAGAATACTGTGCTGGCACCTTGCAGTACACAGAAATTTAAAATGTAGGTTTCTTTTTAAACCAATCCAATTTCAGAATCGTTTCTAATACCATTTTTTTACACTGTATTCAAACATGGGCGAGACGGTTTAGGAGTGGTAAGCACGCCTGCCTCACAGTTCTGAGTTAAGATGTTGAATTCTTGGTGGGTTCTGACCTTCCAGTGTGGAGTTTGCTCCGACATCCCCAAAAGATGCTTGGTAGGCTGATTGAACAATCCAAAATGGTGCCTCAGTGTGAGTGTGTATGTAATTGGTTGCTAGTCCACTTGTGTCCTGTGATTGGCTGGCAACCAGTTCAGGGTGAACCCTGCCTACTGCCCATTGCTGGTTGAGTTAGGCACCAGCACTCAAACAACATCTTGCCTAGATCACATATCAGTTTAACTAGTACATAAACTTTGCTGGACTAGAACCCAAGTCAAGTTAAAACCAAAGACACAACAGATCGTAGAAAAAAATCCAAATCCTTGTAAAATTACAAATCCAACCACATCAACTGAAATGGAAAATGATCTAATAGCCAAAGCAATGTCCAATCAGCCAGTCATATTCTGCTGAAGGGGACCTTCGAATTTAGCTGGATTCGAGGATTCAAGTCATTTTTGGGAGTGGGTTAAATTTGTGGTTAGGTGAAGATTTAACCTGAGCTTCCGTTGAGGTCTGTGCTTTTGAGGTTTTTGGCTTCCAGGATAATGACCGTCAATGTGCTGGATACTGGAACGTAGCGAAGAGAGAAGCAGATTTCACCCAGGTTCTCCTCCTGAATTTGGTTGAAAATAGAGTTATGAGTAGTAGATGTTTATTTGGGCACTCAGATCTCGTCTCAATAAATTCATATTAATGGTCTACCTAGGTTTGGGATTAAAGCATATAGGATTGAACTAGATATGTTTTTTTTTTTACTGTTTTAGTATAGTAGGTTTATGTACAACCTCCTCATTGGTGGGCTCGCGGAGGTCCCTCCATTCTTCCAAGACGTGATTCCAGTCCACTTGTGATAATTTTATACGTAGCTCTCCAATGATCTCGTGCTTAGAGAAGCGGTCAAAGTCGAAAACCTGGAGTACAGCTGTCGACTCCACTAACGTTGCCTTGGACATCTGACAACAAAATCAAAACACTTCAATTAATCTACAGCTATATTTTGGTATTGGTCTTTTTTTTTAATATGCTTGACCAATGACCATTGTACATGGTATGTATGGATTTTTGATTGACACAAAGAAATCCCCATCTTTTGACTAAGATTTGAACCACTGAAAAACAGTTTCACGTTAACCACTGTTGCAATCTACTTAGTAGGTTTAAATTCCATTCTAACTAGGGTTAGGTTATAGTTAAACTTGGACTGGGTTCCACTCTATAGGCAGATTCGGTTTCCAAACTAACTTTCTATATCCGTTCAATTGTGAATGGATTGGAATGAGATATAGTTTTTAGTCCAACTATTGTAGGATGTTGTCGAGATGTATTTCCCTCATTGTATAGTAGTTTTTGGGCCCACTCTCACTAGAATCATTGCTACTGAGATGTAAACTTCAGGTAACTGAGTTTAAGTTCTAGGTTTATAAGGCGAATTGTACTCAAAGTTACCAGTGACTGGGTTTTGGGATTTTGGGCGTAACTTTTCTGGTGTAAAATAGCCTAAATAGGAGCTCTTGATTACTGGATTTATATTTTGGTGTAAATAGTAGAAGGCTACAAAGAAAGAAATACTATGCATGATCTTTTTGGCTGCAAGCTGTAAATTTGATTGTTATCATGTTATACCTGGAAGTTAAAGGTTTCATTGAAGGTGGCATTGAGTGTATTCTTCAGGACTCTTGTCTCGCATGTCTTGTTTTTTTCAGGTAGGATGTAAACCTTGACGTAGGGGTCCGAAGACCCTCCCAGGTCCATGGCCTTCAGACTGGTAGCTTGCTTCACGCCCACCTTGAGCTATAGACACCAATGAGCCAGAACTTTTACAGGAAAAAATGTGTTGAATATGAGTTATAGGCCTAAACTCTTTTGTTCTGATTTTATCCAATTTTTCTTTGTCTTCCCACTTTGCCCTTATTCTCATACTTGTTAATACTCCTGTAGCAGCAATATGTCTCCACCAGCTCCCAGTGGAGGCACTTTCTGTTGACAGAGCAATGCCTCTCTAGAATAGCACATAGCACCCCTCACTAAATA
This sequence comes from Stigmatopora nigra, assembly GCF_051989575.1. NCBI lineage: Eukaryota > Metazoa > Chordata > Actinopteri > Syngnathiformes > Syngnathidae > Stigmatopora > Stigmatopora nigra. The sequence goes on along the minus strand of NC_135509.1, from coordinate 15,408,784 downwards.
CACAAAATGAATGGGTTTGTCTGTTTTATTGTGTAAAGGCTCTTGGGGCCCGGGGTCAAAATATTTTGTTCACCTCAGAGAGAGTGGGGTCAAACTCTAGCGAGTACAGCAATTTCCCTCGTTGTTGCTTGGTGACAAATTGCACTTCCTTTGTGCCAAGTTGAACCTGATTGCAAAAAGTAAACAAAAGAAAGTGCCAAATCAATGATAGTCCCTGACCAATATTCAAAGTTGCTAACCAACAAAAAGACTTGAAACATACATCAAAGTACAGGACAAAACTGAACCTTCATTGCAAGAAATAAACAGAAGACCGGACTAGGACCACCAAACTAGAAGTAATCACAGAGCCTCTTGTTTTCTACGAGTTTGGTCGGCATGTATGTGTATGTAGGTGGAATTTTAAGCTTATCTCAGATAACAAACCCTGGCCAAGACATAACAAGACATGTTTTTAAATTCATCAGGCCACCACATTGTGATGAACTTGAACTTTCCAACCACGTCTACATCTTAGCATCCTTAATAAAGCCTCTATTAATAATTACATTTAAAAAAATGAACCATCTGTATATTAAATTTCTCTATGACGCAAGCATTCTTTGTTGCAAAAGCAAATGTATGACAAATGATTCTCATAATCACACAATCTTACAATATTATTGACATATAATATATTTTGTGGTCTTTTTCAGGTTTTAGGGTTTATTTGGACTTCAGTTATCACATTCTGTGCCAAAACAAAAGGAAGAATTTAACTATAAAGTTCCTTGAATTTTAAAATCAGTCAAATATATACAAATAATTATGATTATATAAACATTTTGCTTACATGCTCAGTGTTGGTTTGTCCACTGTATTGCTTCAGTTTAACAAGAGCCTCTTGCTGCTTTTTCTGTCGTTTCTTCCTTCTGTGTTTGCAGCAGCAAATACAGATGCATAACACAAGAAGCAGGATTATAATGACAGCCAATATCGCCAACACATAGATGGCCCATTGAGGCACTGAAACATAAGCACAAAGCCACATGCAACACAATCAGTTAATTCTAAAAGGTTTAGCATGCCTACCTACTACATCTCGTTGTATAGGTATATTCTTATAACCATGAATTTGTTACCAACATGGAATTTCATCGATGATTCCTTGTACAAAGCCACTGGCTGTTTCGTTTGTATCGAAGATGTCATTGATGAATGAAAATGAAGGTGGGCTGATATCTAAACGTGGTACAATGCCTGGCAATGACATTAGGAAGATGAGGGAAAAGAATGTGAAATAAGAAGACTATCAAAAGGTTTTACAATGTAGACATTATAGTCAGACTGAATCCTTTTAAGCAATAATGAATGATCAATATCACTGATATATTTTTGTCATTCCCTCTATTTTATAGACCCAGGGTTCTCGATCCTGGTAAAGTGCAGATTTGTTTTGTAATATTTTTCAAATGTATTTTATTGGCTCCCATTGAGAGTGTAATTATATTCAGATTAAGTTTTGTTGTACATTATTAGTATCATTATAATATATATGTAATTTTAATTCACATTAACCATTGAAAAAGAAGATATATGTCTATATTATATGACATAAATTTACAGTAGCAGTATCACAGTATCTTTCCCCCTGAAAAGTTGAATTGTGATACATTTACATGTCAACAAAATAAATATAGTTTAACTAAAAAGTGCTGCAAATCTAACACAATGTCACACGCTGAACAACCTAAAACTCAAAAATTGGGATCACTCAAGATTCACAGCAGTAATATTAAACGTCTTAACAATCAATACATTATACAAATTTAAATTTAAACACAATATGATGTGCTTTTTGGTGAAACTGAAGCAATTAAAAGAACTGAGGAGGAACTGCTCCTCTGTCAACAAAAAAACAGGTTGTATTGTTGACAAAAATCAACTCTTTCATTCATTTTCGCCAGCACATTTCCCAAATTAAAGATGAATAAAGCCAAGATGAAAATTACTCACTGATATTCCAGAAAGCCTGCATGTTGAAGACGGATATTGTGAAGCCACTCACTCAGCTGGGACGTTGACAAACGAAGGGAAGGAGCAAGAAAGGACGGAAGCGGTGTCTGGCATGGAGAGAACAAGCTCAAAACATCTTAAAGAATGTTTGATGGGTGCACAAATGAATCCTCCCTATCCTTAAATGCCAAGAATCCCAATCCCAAGTTACTTCAACTGCATAGATTGCTGTCAGACTACTGTACTAGATTGTAGACTTGTAGTCTAAGTAGGTTCAGGTTTGAGACAAAATACCACTAGGGCTTGTCTAATGTTTGTTTGCCCGCTAACTAGGTTAGAAAATAAGTGCCTGTGACTGGGTGGAAACCAGTTCAGGTTCTGCCCCACTGTCTCAGTTAGTGTAATTAGTTCAAGAACGGAGTTCTAATAGGGTATGGGGTTTTCCCACAAGGAATAAGGTTATGGTCTAAATAGGTTTTGATATTTTATCTGTTTAAAGGATTGTGAGAGAACACACATCCTGATCCTTCTCAAGTGCACACAAAATGTTTGTCTAGAACCAGTGTAGCGTGCTCGGTTGTTGACTTTGTTCTAAACGGCAAAGTGAGACACTTGATGAAGGCCGTGTTCAACACTTCAGTTTGGTGCAGGCATCTGATGTGTTGTCATTCACTTGAAATAAAAGCATATAAAAAATAATATCAGACAACATTCCCAAAAAGCAATTAGGGTGATGATATTAACAAAGCCAAGAAAAACAATCTCGCAATGGCCAAGATATATATAACAGATATTATATAGATAACAATAACTTTACCTCAATCCATCATGTCCATTTTCTAACCATGTTTTTTTTTCATCTCTTCTCGCTTCTCCTCTGCCTTTAGCAGAGCTTCAACTTTCACCTGCAAGACCAGCACAAGTGTCACGCCTTTTCAGTACACACTAAAAGGTTTGTTTTTATCTTAGGTAAATGATGAGTGCAATGTAAACCCAGAGAGGTGTCATGGATTGAAAATTCCAAGTGGAAAAACAGAAATTATATCTGAAAATAGAGATATATTGGCAAAACAGCTGCATATCTCAAAAGACTATAAAATGCTGCTCTACTAACAAAAAATCCAAGTTGTGGAACCAATTAGTTTTGTAAGTAGAGGTACGACTGTATACGAGAACTATGTCAAGCATTTTAGAATGTATTATCTGGTTTCTTGGCAGTTGATTCTTTTTAAATAGAAGACATATTATTTGTCAAATTCCCAAATAAAATTCATGTGATGAATGCTAGCTACGTACCTATGGAGGTTGTCTATGTGAAAAACCTGGGAATCAATAATTAGTATTAAGGTAATAAAGGTTTTTCTGTTATTTTCTTTTGTGGAGAGGTAGTGGCTTCTTACATTCTCCAAGACACAAGTACTGGGGAACTTTGTGTGTTGTTTTTGCCATTGTACAATATCACAATTTTCCATCTACTATAATAGATGGCAGTGGTTGGTTCTTTGTGATTGGTGTGAGGTGAAGGAATGTTCGTCTAAAATATTTGTAGTGGACACCATGAAGTCATTTACATCTAGTTGTCCCTGATGTTTCAGTGCAAATCAACACCCCAAAAAATGTATTAATGAAAAAAAATGTCCATCAAAGCCATGAAATCCCAGAAAATGTCTTTTAATATGAGATATTAAAAAAAAACAGAAACATACATGTTTGACCACATGATGTATTTATTTCAGATTTGCAATTTGGATAAAAATGTCCTACAAGCCAAACAGGTTTTGGCTAAGGCGACACATGCTAAGTGCCAACATACAGGACAAAGAAAAATAAATAAATGCTCAGAACGAATGCTTTGATTAATGTTTGCGCGTTACACTGTAAAAAAAGGGGAAAAAAAAAAGTGTCATATTTATCTGCCCCTCTGGATATAGTTCTAATCGAATATTTAGTTGATGATAAAGCTCATAGGTATTCTGGAGTAAGCGTTAACATGGGGCGTTCCTGGTATTGCAACCTTCTGTTTCTGCCGCTTGTGACATGAAAATAATGATGGGGGATCAAAAGTTGATAGCCTTGCCAAAGGAGGCGGCCAGGTTTGCTTCTCTGAATGCCTCTGATACCGTCTGAAAAAAAGAAATGCATGTGTTATGGGGAAGCCCTTTTCATTTCTTGAATTATTCCTTTTTTACAATTCTAAACAAATTTGAATTCCCCAAAATGAAACAAAGATTAACAAGTGTCCAATTTTACTGCATAATTCCTGCCAGGGGCTTTATTTGGATTCAATTTAGTTGCTACCTGGTTGTAGTTTGAATTTGGATTTGAATACAGAATTGAATTTTCCCTAAAATGTCAAATGTAACACTTAATGACAGCTGCTTTCAGCTATAATGTACCGGGTGGGCGTGGCAGACTCTTGCAACGTCCTCACAAGATGCGCCGTACTCCATGGCAAGGGCCGCCTCGTTGATCATCTCTCCAGCTCCCTATAAGCAGATGGCAACGTGGCGTTATTAAAAGGGGTATAGCAAATCATACAGCATAGACCCGGCAAAAAACGTACTGTTCCGAGGATATGAGAACCCAGCATCCTGTCAGTCTCCTTGTGGCTGAGGATTTTGACCAACCCGTCTGTGTCTGCATTGGTTTTGGCACGGCTGTTTGCAGCAAATGGGAATTTTCCCACTTTGTAGGGAACACCCTAAACAGCAACAAGTTATTAAGTTTGAATCAGTCATTTGAAATATAATAACAGTCTACTTAAACTGGATATGCCAGCATTCTCCGGACTACATTGTGCATAAATCGTCAGGATCAACCTTTTCAGGGAATCATAATTATTTTATCTATCTGAGTTTTATGCACCATCGATTTCAGACAATGAAGAGTGACTCCAGATTGCGTGATTATCTTTGTCAGTATAATTTGACAAAGCTAAAAAAACTAGGAAAAACCAAAATTGCGGAAGATAATGGATAACCTAGTAAGCAGTTATCAACATTTATTACACAGGTCCAATTTTGTGTGCCCCTCAAAGTCAAGGATGGGAGCCCAATATGCATCTAAATAATACTAAATCAATATGCGAAAAGTTGGTCTAGAGCTCTTTTTTTAGATCATCTTTATCCATTAAGAAAACTAAAATACTTATTGTTATGTTATTTAAAGCCCCTGTTAAGTAATTCATAAGATACTAATCCTATTTAATATGGTTCTCTATACTAATGTTATTTTTTTAATTAATGAAAGCATTGAACTACACCATGTTGCCTGCTGTTCTAATGTAAAGCAAGTGGACGGGTAGTTATTTTGTTCGCACGAGCGCCAACCTCTTCCTTGAGCTGCTCCTCGGTCTTGCCCACCCAAGCCACCTCTGGGTGAGTGTAGATGACAGATGGGACACAGTTGTAGTCAATATGCACGGCGCCACCCGCCATGCCTTCTACACAGATGATGCCCTCGTCCTCAGCCTTGTGCGCCAACATGGGCCCGGCCACCACGTCGCCAATGGCATGGATGCTGTCACAAAGATGAGGATGGTATGTGAAATCGTCATCACATGATGGACATGAAGGGCAAGGGGCTGTACAAACATTTTATGCAAGGCCCTCCATTTATGTCTGCAACATCATCAAGTCACGTACCTGGGGACGCTAGTCTGGAAGCGGTTGTTGACGGGAATGCGCCCCCTGTTGTCAAGCTTGATTCCCACGGATTCCAGGCCCAGGTCGTGGGTGAATGGTCGCCGGCCAATGCACACCAGCAGCACATCGCATGTCAGTGTCTCATTTTTGCCGCCAGCCGCCGCCTCCACGCTAAAACCGCAGAAAGATTTGTTTTTTTTTCCCCATTCACCCAATACATTATCCCCATTAAAAAGTAACTGATACATCATTGGTTTCTAAAGAGCCAACATTGTTTTCAAGTGTATGTTATCAAAACAAAATCTTTAACAGGTTTAATTCCCTTGAATATCTTGAAATAAAGCTCAAATGATTTGCAAAAGTGATCTGTCATCTATTATTCCACTTACTGTATTACCCTTTTAGTTTGTGTACATGATCATGGCATAACATAATAACAAATATTTTATATCTAACAGCATTACTCACGCCACGTCCATCTTTCCATCAGGCCTCCGGGTAGCCCCCATCACTTTGGTTCCAAGTTTGAATTTGAGGCCTTGCTTCTGGAGGATGCGCTGGAAGTTCTTTGAGATCTCCATGTCGATGCCCATGCCGCCTACGTGGCCAAGGAATTCCACCGCCGTCACCTTGGAGCCCAGACGCTGCCACACAGAGCCCTGAGGGGAACACAGACAGCAAAAAGGATCAGCGGAGTCCCGTTGGCTGATGAGGCGCCAGGTGACCGCAGAGACAGTGCGCACCAGTTCCACGCCGATGACTCCGGCGCCGATCACGATCAGCTCTTCTGGAACTTTTTTCAAGGACAGCGCACCAGTCGATGACACCACCGTTTCCTCGTCAATCTGCCAAACCAAAAACAGACAACGTTTTTCACCAACCTGAACTTTCCTTGGGTATTTGACATTTGGAGCGTGGGAGGCACACCTCAATTCCAGGGAACGGCGTGACCTCGGAGCCAGTGGCGATAAGTATGTTCTTGGTGTTGATGATTTGCTGGCTGCCATCAGCTGTCAAGGCGGTCACCTGGTTCTTTCCTGTCACCTTGCCGAAGCCGTTGACGTGGGTCACCTGGTGGGATGGCACTCCATATAACAAGGGCTCACAAAAACAGGGAGGGGGTCAGAGCAAAAGGGGTCCTACTTTGTTCTGTTTGAAAAGATGTGCAATGCCTCCAGTGAGTGCTTTGACTGCCCCGCTTTTCTGAGCCATCATCTTCTCAAGGTTAAGAGAGAGCCCGGAAACTGAAAGAATACAATGTGACAGGATTTATCAAGGGCCGCCATTCGGGCTTCCGTGTGGCGTCATCCTTCCACCTTACTTTCGATTCCCCTGCTCTCAAAGTCTTTGCCGTGTGCCAAGTGGTAAAAGTATGAGTTGTTCAGAAGAGCCTGTGTGCACACATTTCCTCATGTTTAACATAAATGTGGATACTTTGTATTATCATACATGCTTTGAAAGAACAGAACTCAAAGAAAATCACAATTTGAAAGGTCTTACTTTGGATGGGATGCAGCCCACATTGAGGCAGGTTCCACCCAGCGTGGCATTCTTTTCCACGCAAACCGTCTGTCAAGGCACCAAGATCGTATCAGTCAAAAAAGTACTTTTCTACTACTACAATGACAAAACCTTGTACTACAACACATAGAAAAAATGCATAATATCTAAAAAAAATAATGATAAAAAGTAAAATTCTGCTTTATTTTCTAATCACTATGGAAATTTACTACCTGGCTTGGTCCTTATAGCCAATGTATGGCATTTGTTTTTTGTGAGTCAGCAAACACTGTAAATTTGAGGGGTTTTTTTTACCTTGAAGCCGAGCTGCGCAGCTTTGATGGCAGCAACATAGCCTCCTGGACCGGAACCGACCACTGTAACGTCTGCATCGACTGCGCACAGAAAAAAAGGCAACAACACTTAAAAAAAAATCAGGTACTTTGACAGGTGTTAAACATTGTACATAAGCTGATTGTGTTATCTTACTCGCTGCTTTGTCAGCATACGTTCGGACTGACAAAACTCCTGCACCTTGTAGCTTGCATGGGAATTGATGACTTCGCTAAGGGGTGACGACAAAATAAAAATTAGTCAGAAATGCTGTCAGGAAACACAAACTGCAAACAAATCAGGTGGATCCAAACGTTTTATTTTTTTAAAGTGATTACCTCGGTGTGATTGGTATTTTAAAAGGTGATAATTTATATGGAAATATAGCTGTCATGTACACAAGATTTAATACACAAGTAATTGTTTGTAGCCATTCTAATAAACATCTTATGATTTAATGGACAGTAGTGACTAAACAAGACGAGTCTTTGGATGACTTCCGTTTTTATAAACACAGTTGAGGCGATCTTAATAAAATATAACCATATTCATAAATTAATGAGATGAGGATTTGGTCGAGGCAGCCTTACATAACAACACATTGAGTAACATTAGCTAAGACATAGCTAATCTAATTCACTCTTCGCGTGTCAGAGACTTTTGTGTTTAAATTCATGTGAATAATTGTGTCATTAAACGACTAAATATGATCAAGTAATTTTGGAAAAGTGCTGATCAATACCAGATTCAACATTCTAGTTGGACCAAAAAGAATAACTTTTTGGGTAAGCTTTGTACACAGTTCAATAACCGTCTGCGAATCCCGAATAAAGCCGATCGATTACACAAAACGAGGAAATTATAGTAATTTACACTAGAGTGAATATTTTTTCTGGTGATACGTACATTCAAAATGAGAAATAGCACTTTTTCACACTATGAATGCTTGCGTACATAGCTGGCAAGCTAGGCGAGCCGGGCGTTCGCGGCAACCAAGCAAACCACAGAAAAACGATCATCTGCCACCGACAACGAGTGCATATGGTCACGTTGCAAAGTGGACTCCTTACCGTGGCGACTGTTCGATATAACTGCGTCCAAGTATGCATTTTGTCGGCGTGCCCTCCCGTCAAAGGCAAGTTGTTTCACCTCCAGAAGGCCCAGCTAACCTGCCAAGGACTCCTGACAGCACGGCGCAGCAATATGACGTAAGTAGGCACAATACAAAATAAAACGCTTTAATAACGGCTGTTAATAAATGCACTTTGTGTTATTTGCTAGGTAAAACAAAACGTGGTAGAAAATGTGCAATCTCATATTAGAGTATGCTCAAGAAAATGATGTCCTATCTGATTTATTTGCCAACACAAAATGTAAAATTCTGTAGATTTGAAGATTAAAAACCTGCAATCATTGCAATTGATTAACGCTGTGAAACGTGAAGCAAAAACACAATTTTAAATATAATCGAAGTACTTATAGTATTTTTTTCATAATTAGTGCAAATATTTTGTTTTACTGGCAGCCAATATGAATGAAACAGTAAATTTCAAAAGCTTCTGCAGTTCAAGCTAGTGTCCACTAGAGAGAATCAACGTCTCCTTATCGTGCTTTGAGAAACTTGATAAAAAACAATACAATGCATTAGTGTATATACTATGTGGATTGGTTGACTATAATTCATTATTATTGTTATTATTAGGGTGGCACAGTGGAAGAGTGGTTTATTGAATGTATTTATTGAAAAAAAACTTGAGTTAAATGGGCAAAAAGTAATTATGTATGAAATAAAGAATCATGCCTGAACTAATTTTATACAACAAACAACTCTAATGAAATGCTATTACAGTTTAATTCAAAAGAATAATACTTGGCCAGTGATTTTTTCATGCTTTGCTCAAGACTGAGTCCACACATAATACTTAGAAATGCCGAAACGACAACTTTAGAATGTGCATAACCACACTTTGCCTGCTGTTATTGCACAGAGTCAAGTAATTTTTGCGACAAATAAAATGACCTCACGAGTTGTGTGCATGTGTGTAGTGCCTTGAGTGTGTGTGCGAGCCACGGAAGTGCATTGTGCCCACTCCTCCACCATGAGAACGGGGCGGGGGTCTTGCTTGTGTTGTGAACTGAAAGGCCCTAAAAATCCTTTGAGGCAACTTCGAAGCGACGCCACACTTTTAGCTCCAGCAGGACTTTATGAATTATGCATTCCCACCTTTTGTCTTTGGGCTTTGGGAGGCGGCAGATAGATTACAGTGGTCAATGCAAATGTAGAAAAGAAAGGTTTTCTAATGAAAGTGTTAAGGGAAAAATCTTTTCTGAAGGATTTTTGCTTCAGTATGTCGGAATAAAAGCAGAATGGCTAAAAAGGTCAAAATGTTGGCTGGAGATGCGAGAACGAGCGTGAATGGTAAAATTGGACACATTTAGCTTTTAAATGGGCCCACAATATTCATTTATTCAAACATTCATTCATTTTCTGAACTGTTTATCCTCACAAGAGTTGCGGGGGTTCTGGAACCTACCCCAGCTAACTATGAGCACCAGGCGGGGCACACCCTAAATCGGTGGCCAGCCATTTCCGGTGCACAAGGAGTCGGGCAACCATTAATCAGCCTGACATGCATCACTTTTGGAATGTGGTTGAAATCGGAGTACCTGAAGAAAACCCACGCAGGCTAGGGGAGAACATGCAAACTCCACACAGTGAGCCTGGGATCGAACCCATGGCCGATGTAAAAAATTAAGTGATTAAGATCATCTATTTTGACAATAAAATAATTGGCTAAGCTCAATTTTCAATTCAACAGTTTAATGATCAATAATTATTAAAATAATTATTAACGCCTTGTCACTTATGTTTATCCCCCAATATTTATTGTGAAGCAGAAATTACATGAACAATAAAATTCCTGCCACTTTACTGAAAAGGAGATGAAAGCGCCTTGAATCAAAGCGGAGAGTGGAAATAGTGGACCTAAAAAAAAGTTTAAGAGGGAAAACGAAGGTTTTTAGTTTTGGAGACAACATAAGAGAGTCCTAGACTTTGTTGGCTTGGACATGTCCAGGGGAGATATAGGAATTTGGCTTCCATTTACGTATATAAAAGGATAATACAATTACATGATGTAGTGTTTGATGTAATTAGGGAGGACATGAAAGTGGCTGGTCTAAGGGAGGATGATGCATAGGACAGGGTGAAGTGGAAAAAGTTGATTCGCTGTGCCGACCCCTCACGGCACTAGCCAAAAGAGTAGTAGTAGTAGTAGTAGTTTGTTGCTTTTGGAGAAATGTGGACTCTGCAGTGAAGTGGATGTCTCATCTCATTTCATTTTCTGAACTGCTTTATCCTCACTGGGAGCCCATCCCCGCTAAATTTGGGCCAGAGGCGGAGGACACCCTGAATCAGTGACCAGCCAATTGCAGGGCACAAAGAGACAGACAGCCATTCACAATATCACTCATACCTAGGGACAATTTAGAGTGTCCGATCAGCCTACCATGCATGCCTCTGGGATGTAGGAGGAAACCAGAGTACTCAGAGAAAACCCATGCAGGCCTGAGAAGAACATGCAAACTCTAAACAGAGGAACGTGACCTGGATTTGAACTCAGGACCCCAGAGCTGTGAGGCAGACGCGCTAACCACTCGCCCCACCGAGCCTCCTCAAGTGGTATTTCATTTTAGATGAAGGGAAGTAAATCTTTGTCTTGGGTTAGACTGGAGGCATGTGTATGTGTGTGTGTGTGTGTGTGTGTGTGTGTGTGTGTGTGTGTGTGTGTGTGTGTGTGTGTGTGTGTCTGTACATGCAAGTGTGTGTGTTCTAATGTTCATCATATTGTCGCAATAGAAGCATTTGTACTTGTAGGGCCCTTGAATAATGTCTAGCCTCCCCGAGGCTGCTTGGTATGCTGAGAGTCATCATTAGCCATGCTCAATCCCATCTCCACAGTTCAACGGGCGACAAAGGAGCGGGCGGGCGGATCTGAGCCGCCCACCTCAATGACAGCCGGACTTCAAAGACTGATAAAGCGTTTCTAGCCATTGAATCAACACCACGGAAAACGCCTGAATGGCAGGCATACTCATCACGTGTTTTCATATCGTTCCAAAAAGTCCTGTAGGACCTGGACTTATAATTTAAAAATTAAGCACTGGTCACGGTTGTGCGTTGTGACCGAGTGAAGATCCAGGATAGTAGCAACCGAAATTAGTTTTCTCAGCAAAATTTCCAGGCTTTGACTTAGAATTGGGATGATGAAGTGGTAGATAACATTTGCTATTTTTGAGTGGTTTATCTCAACTATAGTTTCCTTGGGTAAAAATATTTAGGTGGCAAGCGGAATTTCTCGCTGTCCCAATTCATTTCGTATTACCACTTCTTAAAGGGTTTGAGTGACATTATGTTCAACAAAACATCATCATTCAGATTCACAGTAGGTCAAAATGTAAAAAGTAAAATATGAAAAGGCAAAGCAATTCTTTATTTTCTTCATTTGACGGTGGACCTACTGAGGACCATTAGCTCTTGTGTGAATTCGGACCCTTCAGTAGGGGGAGTAATCCAAGGAGGGAGGTGTGTGTGAGGTATCATAGAGTAAGAGTTGCGGCTGTGGCGGATTAAAGAGGGGGAGGTTTTTTTTTATGATACCCTATGCTCTTCTGTGTGACCTCATTACCTCAATCCATGATGTTGAGGGGATTATACAGTACAACTACAATTCAACAACAAATCACAATTCCATGCACTTGCACATATACTACACACGCGCTGTTTTTGTCACCTTCAATGGTTGCTGTCCTTTCCCGGGTAACTTGATCTTGGGTGGAGACACTGGACAACACCTTTTCCATTCAAAAATGGAAGTCACTCAACTTTCCATGACAGGGGTGAGAGATTCAAAATAGGTCCATGAGGTGTTCCAGGTTTGCAACCATCGACATGTTTAACAAATGTTGTGTTAAAGATGAGTTTTGTGAATGTGTGAAATTAACAAAGGATGATAACTTTGTTTGTTTTTAATACAATTTGATCATGAAGCATGAAAAGAGTTGAATAGAGTGAAACTCTGGAGAACGTGAGAGATCTTTATTCCATATATAGCTATGGTGCAACTACTCTGTTGTGTGTTAGTTGTGAGGTGAATTTTATTAATTTTACTTTCCAAACATCACAAATATTTTCTTTTTTTCATTTTTGGTCATAAAAGAAAAAAAAACAATCAAAAAAACAAAGCCACATAGATCCACGGCAGCAACGGGGCGTCTGGGTGTTACCGTGGTAACTGCTTCCCAGCTTCACCACGGTAACCACAGTGCTGCTCATGCGTGATGGACTGGGCGGGGCTTGAGGAGAAAAGAATCCAATGAACGAGTCACAGTTTTCAAAAATAAAAGCTAATGATGTCCTCTGATGATTTCTACTCTTTTATTATTCGGAGGAGGCAAAAAAAGTTTATCTGCCCCCCACCATCTCACCACCACCCTTGTGAACATTGACACTAACAAGTGTAAAGCAGTTTTTGCATACATTAGAGCTAATCCGGTGTGAATTATGCTAATGTATTCTCTGGTTTCAAGATGCCAGTCAACTCATTCTTTGTCAACTTTGAAATATGTTCGCACGCTCAAGGAGGAAAAGTTTAAAAACACTTTTGTTATTAGACAATTAAAGAGTACAAACATTTCACAATTGTAAATGTGAACTAATTTGTGCATGTATACAAAATACATCAATAAATAATCAATATGTAGTCCCACTTAAATCCCTAATAGATACATCAATATGACAATAAATAATTTATTGTCTGTACTGAGTATCCTCACAAGGGTTGTAAAGGCTATCCAAGCCATCGTGCTGTTTAAAAATGTACCAGAAAACATTAATTAAAAAAACATCAGTAAAAGATGTTTCAAATACTAGATCAATAAATAAATAAAAAGTCAAACAAAATGTATACATGAAAATCCATACATCCATTTTCAATGCCAGTTGTCAAAAAAGCATCAATCAATACTTAAAAGTCTATCAATTGATAAAAGAAGAAATAAATCAGTAATTTCATTCATAAATTTGTCACTGCATGCACAATATATAAATAAAATCTTGATTAAATATAGGCAGACCGGTGGAAGAATGCTTGATATTGAAGGGTTAAATCCCTGGTGGGTTACAGCCTTCTTGTGTGGAGATGTATGTTCTCCTGGGGTCTGCATGGGTTTTTTCTGGGTATTCTGGTTTCTTCTCATATCCCAAAATGATGCATGGTAGTCTAGTTGGACACACCAAATTGCCCAGAGGTATGAATGTGAATGGCCCCCACGACCCTTGTGAGCATAAACGGTACAGAAAATGAATGAATGATCTAATATGTATTACTCTATATGCTACATGCTATAAGACAGTTAAACCAAGACTTTCTAAAGTGTGTCGGCCTCACAGGTCTGGAGTTCTGGGTTCAAGTCCAGCTCATGTCCATCTGTCAGGGCCGGAATATGATTGGTGGCTGGTTGTGCCTGCCACCCAATCACAGGCCTAGTCCCTAATCACTCAAACACTTCCAGGTGTGATTCATCAGCCAGTGAGTGAGGAATATTTAAAGCCAACAAGAACATGACCACATGACTGCATTGTTATCTTCGCTCTGGACTCCACGACATACCCTATGGTTATTGACCTTCCTCCCACAACTAACGATTCACCTACTCTGCTTCCTTTTGTGCCTCTGCCCGCCTCTTAGATGTTTCCAATAAGAATTTGACATCCGGACTTGCTGCTTTTGCCTGCTTTGGGGTCCTCCGTCCCAGATCGTAAAACGATCTTTGTGGAGTTTGCATGTTCTCCTTTGGCCTGCATGGGTTTCCTCTGGGTACTCCGGTTTACTCCCACATTCCAAAGACTTGTGCGGTAGGCTGATTGGACACTAATTTGCCACTTGGTATGGGTGTGTGAGTGCATGGGATGGGCTCCAGCAACCCTAGTGAGGATAAAGCGGTTCAGGACATGAGGAGAGATAAATTATACAAAAATAGAATAATCTAAAAAATATACAGAAACATAAAAGAAATATCTGGAGAAAAAAACATTTTGTTAATTACCAGATTAAATATGCACACGCGCTTACGCACACAGCGGGAGTTGAGTGAATTATGATTTCTGGGTCACTGCTGCTGTTTTAGTCCCATCTCATTCGGAGGGCGCAGTCACATTATAGGGGTCAAAGCTCACATGAGCATTAATGCACACTCTTACTACACATGCACACAAAACACAGGCACACTCAGTGACTACCACACACACATCTGCTACATTTTCCTTGTAAATATGCGTTCTAATGCGGATGACTTCCAACCGAGTGAACATCGCTTGACTTTCCTTTGATTGACAGGTTGCACTCACATTCCTTGCCAGGTCTAAGGGGTTGCCCAATCATTGTTCAATCAAATTTCCTTCATTCATTTTCTGTACTGCTTTATCCTCACTAGGGTCCTGGGGGATGCTGGAGCCTATCCCAGCTAACTTCGGGCCAGAGGTGGGGGATACCCAGAATTGGTGGCCAGCCAATCGCAGGGCACAAAGAGATAAACACCCATTCACACTCACTCATACCTAGGGGCAATTTAGAGTGTGTCCAATCAGACTACCATGCCTGTTTTTAGAATGTGGGAGGAAACTAGTACCCAGAGAAAACCCACGCAGGTCTGGGGAGAACATCCAAACTCCACACAGGTGGAGTGACCTGGATTTGAACACAGATCCCCCAATGTGAGCCTGAGACGCTAACCACTGACCCACCGGGCCGCCCTGAATTATAATATATCGAGCATGCGGGGCCAAGTCCGGTCCTCCAGACCCCCTATCTCAGGGGTGGCCAAGTCCGGTCCTCCAGACCCCCTATCTCAGGGGTGGCCAAGTCCGGTCCTCGAGAGCCCTTATCTGGACCGTTTTCCATATCTCCATCCATCAACACAACTGAATAGAATAATCTGGGTCGGCATCAAGCTTCTGGACAGCTTGCTGATGAGTTGATAATTGGATTCAGGTGTGGTAGAAGAGGGAGATATGAAAAACAGACTAGATAGAGGTTCTCGGGGAATGGACTTGGACACCCCTGGTACAGAGAAAAAGATTATAGCAAACAATAATATATTAAAAAAAATCAACGTATAGTTAGTTGTGTGTAAGTATGTGTTCAATGGGGGAGTGGTAGGGTGGGGGCGTTGCACGCAAGCTGGCACGTCCCCGCCTCGCCGCTCATTGACAAAAAAAGAAGAGAATAAGAGAGAAGCCAAAAGGTTGTCTGAGTCCTCGGAGAACGAGAAAAACACTACAACTCGTTGGACTTTCTTGAGGACGCCCCACTAGGAAGCTCGGAGGATCCGAGCGTTATGGATGTGCTGTGAGGAAGGCTTGATCGACGGACGCTCGCGTGCTGCACCGCTGTACTCGGAATCCTGTTCGAGTCCGACGGACGGACATGGATGTGAACAGCGTGACGCTGCGAGGCGTATTACACATCTTATTGACGCTCCAGCAAGGTCAGAACCGAACAACATTTTAGGCATTCACAACTAATCAAGTGTTTATTCAACTTTATTGAAAGTGTTGGAGAAACAAATGCAACATCCAACACTTGGGCATTATAAAAAAAATAGAGATAATTAAAACAAAGAACGACTTTCAAATTGAAACAAAGGAAGAAGGAAAATAAGAACATTATTCATAATGTACAACAATGCCAAGGTAGTTTGGATCTAATTTTAGATGCTTTTGCTCCAAAATATGAGTGTTGCTCTAGTGCATGTATATGTGGTGCCATTTACATTTTTAAAAGTAAAAAAAAAACTATGCTTCTGGTCCTTTCTGACAGTGCCTGTGCTTCAACTTGTTTGCAATTTTGTGGTTCAGCTGCAAACTGAATGTCACATTTCAAATAAAACCACAAGTTTTAAAAGATTGGGGGAGTTTTTGAAATGTTAATTCATAACAGTTTAATTTTCCGGTATAAATCGTACTTAAAGTGGGCTAGTTTGTGAAAGGTAGATGATTTTGATACACTGGGTTATATATGAAGTTGTTTTAGTATGCTTTTAAAAGTAGTTCTGCAAGTTCTTGTGACTTTCTTGCAGTCAGAAATATGTATATACTTGTACACAGCAGATACAGTATATATAGTGTGTGAGTAAGTTTTCAAAAGGACATGTGACAGTTGAATTTTAAATGTTAGGTTATGGTAAGCCCTTTTCTGATATGACAAGTCACAGGTCATTTGTCAAAAGGAAAATAAACAAGTAAGTACATGATGTCCACAAAGAAAATTGGCAAATAACCTTAGAAATTATTATTCACCTGATTGTTGATGGTTAGACAAAAGCTGTGATTTAGATTGTTTGGATATAAAATGAGTTAAAGACCTGAAAACTCCACACAGGAATAATATAACCCAGGCTTGAACCCTTGATCTCAGAACTGTAATGCGGACATGCTAATCGCTCTATAGTGTGCCCCCGATTAGTATGAGAAAAATAATTGCTTTGTGACATGAAGTGGGCAGCCTGGTGGTTCTCGGTTGCAGCTCTGCACCTTCCTGTTCCCAGCCTGGTGCCCATAGTTGGCTGGGATAGGCCCCAGTACTACCCGGGCCCCTTGTGAGGATCAGCAGTACAGAAAATGAATAGATGAGTGAATATTATTATTTGTCCTTTCTTATGGCGCCCCGCAATTGGCAACCTGATGCCCGGTTTTCTCAAGAAAGTAGTAATTTTTTTTAGATTTTCCATATTACATTCATTACATGTCTCATTTCTCATCTCATTTTCTGAACCACTTTATCCTCACTAGGGTTGGTGCTGGAGCCTATCCCAGCTGACTTTGGGCTATAGACAGGGACACCCTGAATTGGTGGTCAGCCAATCGCAGGGCACAAGGAGACAAACAACCATCTCTGCTCACATTCATAGTTAAGTGCAATTTAGAGTCTCCAATAGGCCTACCTACCATGCATGTTTTTGGAATGTGGGAGGAAGCCGGAGTACCCGGAGGAAACCCACGCAGACCCTGGGAGAACATGCAAACTCCACACAGGTGTACATGACCCGGATTCCAGATGTGCTAAGCCCTCGTGCCGCATTAAATACGTACAATTTGCTTGAAATTTACCAGGCTATTGACAGTGTTGTAGTTGACTGTGCTTATCCACCGCCAGGCGGCGGCAATCTTTGTGCTCATTTCATGCAATTATAAATAATGTTTTAAATGTTTCAATGTTGATCTTGAAATAATCTTAGATTTGTGTTGTTTTGTGATAGTTTGGCAGTATTTTAGAAACAAAGAAAATAATAATTTGAAAAAAATCTCTCTACTTTTCCCAGCTCTGTTATTGAGCTTCCTAGCGGAACTTGCATGTCTGAATACGCTCATGAATATTCACGTTTTAACGAGCATGTCGTTGTTTACTATGAAGTGGAGTAGAAGCACCCAGGAAGGAGGAACATTGGGTCTGGATCCCTTTCTCCAAAGATTAGCCCAGAACTTGGCAACAAGAGTGTGGAGATGTGAAGACGCTTTTGTTGGAAGGCCAGCAGCCACTTTGGCTCTGGAGATTCAGCCGTCGGGTTTGGATTTGCAGAATCATTGCTTCATTCTTTACTCCCTAATCTCCTTCGGTGCAATTTTTTTTAATGGTGATCAAGATAGTTTCACTCAAAAACTTGAAACCTCATTCAGAGTAATTCATTATTCCCCACTCATATTCTTAGTAGTCAGTATACAGTTATACTTTGTGTATGTATATACCAACGTGACAAAAATACAATGGAAATAATGAAGAAAGAAGGAATATATATTTTTTAAATGCATTGGACGATCAATTAATCATTCCCAAATGAAAATAAAGCTGAAATTTCAGGTTTTTTTAATGGAATCCAAAAATAACTAAAACATTTGTCAGTGCGATTAACTTAATCAGTGGCACAATATTTTTCTGTTTGAATGTTGTTATGCGCAGTCAGAAAATGGTTTTTTCTAAATCTAAACTGGTGGATAGCTGTAATCCATTGGGAATTTGACTAAATTATCATTTTCTCCCAACATATTTTGGTGGTGTTTGCCAAATTTTGCGCTTCCATTGTAATAGCGATTATACAGTTCTATTTGTGGTGCATTAATTAGATTAGATTAGATTCGAACTTTATTTCATCCCGTATTTGGGAAATTGGAGGAAATACAACAGTATATATACACACACACACCAAAAAATAACCAAATACACTGTCCAAGTGTTTGTGTTTTGTGTAATTTGTACTGTGTGTAACGCATTGCAAAATGGACGATTGGTTGTTCAATGGCATTGCTTGCAAACTGCGAGGAAAAAATAACGGTCTGCGTCCAGTTTGTGGTCCAACCTAACTTCACGGTGTTGGTCCTGACGAGCCACCCGCTATCAATGCTGCCATCCTATTGGTTATATCATAATCTGTCCCTTCATTCTTACCCTTTGTGGCTTCAGTGTACAGCCTGTTTTCAGTCCTGTTTTTGTTCCCATTATGTGTCCTATTTATCTAGCTGACCGTTCCAGTATCTTTAGTCCAGTCCATCATTTACAGAACCAGTCTTTCCCATTAACTGTACAACCACTGCCCTGCTGTCCCTCTCCCCGTCCATAAAGTTATCGGCCTTAGTCTATTCATCAGGCAGTCCAATTGTCTCTCCTACACTCTGCCCCACCGTCTGTCCTGATCGTCCTTACCATCCCATTATGTGTTTATCCCGCTGTCCGTCCCGCCATCGTCTCAGCAGACCTGAATGATGCTGTCACAGTGGAGATTTGTTTAGTAACAGTAGCAGACTGAGTGTCCTTCAGGGGGGCTCATAGAAAAGGGTGAGTTTCACGGGTGGGGGTGCACCAGTGAGTGTGGGGGTCATTTAAGCATTTAAGCATGACGAACCCGCCATTTGTCCTGTAGACGCCGTCACAAGGAGAAAAAAATTCATGTGTTGGCGATCACATGAATTGGGAGGAGGTGGAGAAGCTTATTTGGTTAGAGACCTTGACACGTCACAAATGTATTCATCTATGTTAACAATTACATCTATTTCTGACTAGCAGCTTCCGTTTAGATAACTTTTCTCTTCTTCACCAGAAAGCAACACTAAAGTAATTATGAAATCTGCTGAACAAATGAGGCAATGAAAAAGTATTTGGATTGCAAAATGATCATTAGTTCATTAATATGCAATCATGAAAGTGAGTGAGGCTGAATGTTCTCTTCTCTTTCCATGTCTTTGTATTTAATGATATTTTGAAATTTTTGCTGACTCTGCCGGTTCAGAAAATGAGATGAGATGAAATTGTTTGCTAAATGTTTTCTCATTTCTACTGCGCCCTGTGGCGAGTACTGTAAAAGACAAGTTGAATATACCAAGGCTTAAGCGGAATCAATAGGACTATGAACGGGTTCCCTATACACAAAAAATACAATACATTTTTCATTTTGACAACATACATAGAATACACCCACTAAAGCAGAGCTTACAAATATGACCTGGCTATATCTCAATCAGTCCTTCAAATTACTGCAATAAGAAAAGTGCTTATCCTCATAAGGGTCACGGGGGCGCTGTATCCTATCCCAGCCAATTTTGGGAGCTAGGCAGGGGACACCCTGAATTAGTTCCCAGCTAATCACAGGGCACACAGAAATGAACCATTCTCACTCCCACTCATAGTAAGGACAATTTAGAGTGTTGTTGGTGCTACTGGACAAAATTAGGAAGAATTACATTTATCATCACAGCAATGTTTTTCCCAAGCAAATGTTTGTGAGCACAAATCTTTGAGTCCTTCATCATTTATTCTCTTTTGGTTCTTTTCTTGCAGTTCCTCTTAAACTCTCGTATTCTTTCCTTTCTCTATCGGGATGTCCCACATTTTCCCAACTTGGAAATTCCCCTCCCCACCCCAGTGCTTACCCCCCTTCATGTTTTTAATCCTCATTTGTACCCCCAGTGAGCGATGAGAGCTGTTGAGAGCTTTTTGGTTGGCCAAGCATCTTGTCTTTTGCTGGTGTACTTCTGGCAGCCTGCCACCTTTCTCACCCTCCAAATCCTGAGGAGATACTATAATTAATGTTGGGTTAAGGATGGGGGGTAGGCTGAAGGATTCTCAAAAGTTCCGCCACAAAAAAAGAAGCTTTGCAAAAAGTGATTACAGAGGTGTCTTACCAAAAGTCGTTACTGGAATGATGAGCAAATAATTTTTCCATGTAGTTCGCCGTTTGTCGGACAATAACATATTTTGTTAGTATTTGATTCCATGATCTTTAAAATGCATTATCTTATCATTCTGGAAATGTCTCACAATTGTTGTCAGGAACTGGTTTAGTTGAGCAACATTTGCTTGTTTAAATTGCTTTTCAGTTCTGTCCAGTTTAGATAGAATTGACATAAAGGCTATGAGATGATCACTCAAAATCTTTGACTTAGTTTTCCTTCAACCACTTCAAGGCCTCTTTTAATTTTCTGGAATTAAGCAATTAGAAATAAAATTGTAACCCTAACTGATGTATAAGAGGAAAAAATGGTCTAAGATCGGGTCAAACAGAAATAAAATTATGTTTTTATATCTTGAATGCAAGTTCTGGTTTCTTTAAAAACACATTACCGTATTTTCAAGACTATAAGTCAACTTTTTTCATAGTTTGGCTATACCCAAGTGTGACTTGGATGCCTTTGATATTTTCCCTCTTACTAACAAAAGATCTTGTTCTGTTTTTTAGCGTCTAGTCATAAACAAAAACCTCCACTGTTGCCAATTTTGTCTGTTTTTCTCATTTTCTATTAATTTAGCATGAAATATTTGTTACTTGTATCTAATATATTTAAAAAACTACCCCCCAAAACTTACTCCAATGGGACTTTTGTTTTCCTTTCCTATGCTTTTTAGTGTGGCCACTGAACAAACTAAACTCCTTAATCCAGGCAATATAATTTTTTAATAGTTAACTTAAACACATCATGATGTGACTTTATCTATAGTAAATCGCATTTATTCTTTTAAAATGCATTGTCAAGATTACTTTTCTAACTCGTGTTAGACTTGGTTTTCAGGTTTAATTCAGGGTTCCTTGTAAAAGTGTCTCCTCTGCATGGATCACAAGGTTTCAAACCCTTCTATAAGACTTCATTGCTTTTTTGGGGGTGAGATGTCAATATGTTAACTTTTCTCCCTTGAAAAAGGGCAACATTTAAATTCCAATGGAATTCCACGTTCTCCATGTTAGTTCTGCTCAATTAATGCTATGATAATGGGGCAGCTACCTCGAAATATCTCTCTCCGGGATAAAAATTCTTGAAACGTGTGCGCTCGAACTTAGGGTGAGGTGAGTTGAGGTCGCGTGGGATGCGTAGGGGTGCCTCATTGCCACAGAGAACAAGTAAAACCCCCATTGAGAAGCTGGTGGAGAGTCATTGGCGTTGTCATCCACTTTTCTTCCTCTTGAGTGAGTGGTTGCTCCTCAATACGAGGGGCCTGTGATGCTCTAAAGGCTGAATTGAACGACTCCCGGGGCAAAAAAAAGGGGGTATGAAAAAAAGAAAGGCTGTGCGGCGAGTGGAGGCGCTTGAGGCAGATGCAAGGCCACACAAAAGGTTCGGGACCTGACGCAACATTTTACACTCGAGCCGTCCCTCTGATCCTCTTATGCGGATCGCCTCCTTTTGTAAGCGACCCCCAGAAGGAGCTTAAACTGCTTTGGGTGTGAAAAAAAGGAGCGTAAACCTGTGGTGAGCGTTCAATGATGACGATGTCGGGGTCACAACGTTTTTATAGCAGAAGGAGGGATAACACCAGCAGTTGAACAAAAATGATTTGGCATGTTAGGAAATCCTAATGTGTCCTCTAACATTGACTGGCGACCATGCCATTGATCTTTCAACTGGCTTACGACCTGTCAACACATTGTTTGTTTATGTCCTGACATTAGCTGGTAACAATTAAGCAGTCTGTTCTTTTTCGAGTATCTTGAGATGATTTCCCCTCAAATATGTCATTAATTTTTCTCCATTTCATGTGTATATCAATAAAAAAAACCTAAAATAAAAAGGATTAAATCCACATTTTGATACTGATAGTAGTATCAAGGCCAGAGTTTGCCTGCAAAAATGGTTTGAGTTATTTAATTCTACTTTGGGACCATTTGGAGTCTTCCACATTTGGGGAAGGTCATTTAATGTCTAGCAAAGCATGCCGGGAAATGAGATGTCAGTGAAAGTGCTTAAACCAAATTGCAGCCATCAAATTTCCAGTGGGTACAAAGTGACACGTACATCTGGCACTAGTCGCTCACACTGATTACTCCCACATGTGGAAAATGTTTAGTATTTTCAGATGGGAAATGATTTGGTGAAGATGAAAATGTGGAGTACTTTCTTAAAAAAGAAAAACAGGATTATGTGTGTTCCATGGAAAGGAAATTAAATAGGCTTGAAAATAATGAATAAAATAAATCATCATTAATATGAATTTTCTTTTGAGACATGGTCCAATTTTTTTTATATTTGGCAAATAGTAAACCTGGTTATTTGTAACTTTGTCTATATTTTCTAAAGTATCTTTTGTGATGGGCTCCAACTAACCCCGCGACCCATGTGAGGATGAGCAGTTCGGAAAATGAATGCATATTGTAAAATGTGGTATTCATGAAATAAAAAAAAGGATTTCTTAAAATGCCGTCTAAAACTAATGAACAGTGAATAAGTGTCCATGTAAACCTCGAAATCTAAAATCAAACACATTATAGCACAATCTCAAAAAGATCTACACTCAATTTAAAATCTGGTCCTAATTTACATGAAACTCAGTTTAACCATGCAATTTGTAATTTGAACCTCACTTGCCCTCCTCTCTGTTTTTTTCCCTTTTTTTGCCATGTCCAAAATGTGTTTGCTGACAGTTTTTTTATTTTATTTCTTGGAACAAGCATTTGGCCCTGCACAAACTGAGTTGACTGTATTTCAGAATATGATAACACAAATTATTTTTCATTGCAAGTAAATATTTTCCCCCTCACGAAAGCCACATGCGGAAAAAAGCGTTTTATACTGCATAATGATATAGAGCTACGACTGACTGGCGACCGGTTTGGGTGGAGCTGGGATAGGCTCCAGCACCTTGAAACTTTGACAAGAACAAGCGGTGTTGAACGTGAATGAATAAGTAATGATATATAGCTTGGGAGATGTTATCTTAGATCATCTTTCAAATTTAAACCTCTATCAGTGGGCTCACTTGGTGAGGGAACAGAAGCGTGTCAAGGTTAGATAAAGGACAAAGTGACAGATCCATAATTTGCTCCGCCACTGTTCATTTGAATTAGGTCGTGCCTTTAAATAGTCGTGATTCCCCAAGGCACCCTAACTTAATGATGGCGTGTTAATGAGAGGCACGGTAGATTCCGCTGCAGCCAGAAACAAGTAACGAAAAAGAATAGCAGTAGTTGAACAATTGAACCGCGAAGTAAAAAATATATAAATAAAATGAATGGAACATTGTAACTAATGCAGTAAAAACAATTATCAGGATTGTTCTCCTCTTTTATTTGTGACAGGGCTGTGATGGACAGTAACTAGTGTTAATTCACACCTATTTTCACAGTTTGATGGTAGCCCAGTGGAGAAGTGGTTTGTACGTTGACTTCATAGTTCTGAGATCAAGGCCTCAATCCCAATGTGTGGAGTGTGCATGTTCTCCCCGGGCACTGCGGTTTCCCCCCGCATCCCAAAAACATGTAGGATAGGCTTATTGAACACCCTACAAGGCCCCTAGATCTTGGCTGGAAATTTTGGCCGGACGTTTGGTCGCCGGACGCTTGGTCGCCGGACGCTTGGTGGCCGGACGCTTGGTCGCCGGACGTTTGGTCGCCCGGACCTGCGATTGGTTGGCCACCAATTCAGGGTGTCCTCCACCTGGGATAGCCTCCAGGACCCCCTGCAAACCCTGTGAGGATAAGTGATATGGAAAATTAATGAATGAATGAAAAGTCTTTGAAACCTATTTCTTTTTTGACTGTGTACACCAGATGTTTTCACTGAAGCTTGTCATGTTTTTTTCTCGTTGAAATCCAAACATCTCACTTGTTAACATTGTGAGTGTTCCGGTAAGGGACAGCGGCCATGTCAGCAGGTAGAAATGCTACCCTCATTTGTTTGGGTCTGGTTCACATGGAGCAACCGTTCAACTCCTCAAGTTCTACTTGACAACATAAACACTCAGGTCACACGATAAACTATCCGGATAGCTTGAAATTGAAGCCATCCGCTGTTAAAATGCTAACATACGCACAGTCAAACAAAATTGTGACTCTTCAAGTGTTCTTCAGCTTCAGGTCACACAGAGTTGGCCGAACATTTTCTGGTAAATATTGCAGGATGCAGAATTTCACCATTCACTGGAAATAGTCCGGGTGATGGAAACTTAAAGTAAAAATGAATACATTTTTGGTTTGTTGTTAGTAGCATGATAATTTGAAAGAACATACGAAAATGAGTACATTTTTAAGGATTTCAAAAGAATGGAAAAAAATGCTTGTACTGTCCTTGCCGACTGTCAATCATAGGACCGACACTTGGTTGGTGATATTACGGTTTGCATGTAAACATTCGAACACTTTGAACGACTGTATTTGACTTCAACCGGACATGCATACAGTAGCTACTTTACATATGTTCAATGAAGATGACTAACTTCTACAAACTTCACCAAGAGTGTGTTGATCCCTATAGTTTTTTCTTTTCCTGTTGAAAGAAGAAATTCCTGATGAAATCTACCTCAGGGCCTCCTTTTTAGGGTGGCTGCAGTGCTGGTCTTGTTCATGTCCATTTATAGACAAGAGACGAGGGTGTTTGATCGATGTGTGGCAGCTTTACGGCGGCGCTGGATTTTTACACTCTTGGAGTAGTCTTTTGAATGCCTAGCAGCCACGCGATGAGTCGCTTTGATTTGCCGTCGGAGGTCTCGCTCTGTGTATAAAAGCAGCAGCGGTGAATCACGGGCAAGCGCATGTTTGCATGGTGGACCGGTTTTGGCTCCGGGAGATGTTGCAAACGATCTAGTCAGAATTGTTTACAGGTGAAGTATTGATCTGCTAAAGCAGGAAACTATTATATGCCAGCAGAGTTTGTATGTTAGCATGTACTGATGTGTGTTCATGTCAGACGTGGGAGTAAGGACCAAGGACTCGATGTCAAGTAGCAATTGAGTCCTGAGTTACTGTGACAGAGATTTTTTTCCAGACTTTTTGGGGTAAAATCTGGGCATTGGATGCTCCACATTTTCCCCAGAATAGCCTTTTGAATTCTCGACAAGAAAACAGACAAAAATGTTTTGTTGGTTCTGAAATTCCAATCTTCAAGATACAATTTTACAAATCCTGCACCAGTGTCTTCCTTTTTGTTTAATTGTTCAGCCATTGGTTTATTTTGCAAAATGGTAGCTACACAGTAAAAGTAATTTCATGTGATTATTTGTGATTGATGTAAATTTCACATTTATTCAGTTCATTAGGTAAGTTTTAATATTCCTTTTATTCTGGTCAGTTGCTACTTCTTGTTATTCTATAAAACCATCATCTTTACAAGATTCCAAGATGTTATATCAAGTAGCATTTTTTCCAAACAGACTTAAAGAATAAATAGTATAATCAGTGATGGAAGTGATCATTTTTAATTGGTACTTTTGTCAAGCTACATTTTGCCTGCTTCTGTTCCCTTTTGTATAACTGTCAAATTTTTGGCAACAAAGATGATTCATTCCTGCCCTGAGGAAATGACATGACATGATGAAACATGTCAAGCTCCGTGTTAAGTATCTCATGCTAGAGACCGAGTCGCTGACTGAGTATTTTCCTCTCGGTTCTTCCATGTGTCCACATTCAATGATTTGTGGTTTTACATGACATTAGTGCTGCCAATATGGGTGTGGGTTAAGTCGAGTAAATCCACTTTCTTTTGACCAGAACCAAGGTTGTTTGGGGGGGATTTGAAGGGGTTTGGTGGGTACACACACTGGTTGGAACAAGAGTGAAAGAGTCCGATGGATTCCACCGAGTCTGGCCCGGTGACCATGACTGTGTGAGTGCAGCCGGCCCGTCGAGGTCCCGTAGCCCCTCATTCTCCTTGCCGTCGCTTGCTGAATAAGAGGATTATCCCACTCCCAGAGCACATCCCCTTAGACACCCCAGCCATCCTAATGTTGTCAGCATGGCGAGGGGTCTTGAAAGCCAAACGACAACATGAATAAAGTCTTGTATCATTATGAGACCATGATACTATAAACAAATGACCTCATTTAAGTATATTTCAAGATACAATAAAAATGTTTGGCCTATTTATCTGCTCTATACTTTTTTTTTTTGCAAAATTTATAAGTACTCATCGTCCTGAACTATAGTATAAAGAATAATCCAAACTTTTTATTGCCACACCTTTCTGAAGTTTCTCTAACTTGAACATGAATTGTATTAGATTACTAGTAACGTAAAATGGGAAGTACCAATATTGGACTCATGAATAACAAACATGGAGCAGTGTCAGCATCACAAAGATCACATGAAGACATATTGCATGTTATTACCGTTTGACAAGTGGATCATTATTTAAACTTAAAGGTGCCAAGGCACATACTCCAAAAGGAGCAGCACAATCTGCATTGAATTTAGTAAAAAAAATAAAAATTAAAACATTAGTAATTAATTTCTTTGTCTTGTTTTTAAATATATAATTGTGCTTACAATAGTGAAGAATAATACCACTTCATTAAAATGTATGGCATTTTTTTGTAATTTTAAATTATTATCAATCAGGGAAATTGTGCTTTTGAATGTGGAGACCAAACATGGGAGAAGAACAGCTGGAACATTTTGTCCCTCAAAGATGGAGAGGAAGCAGACAGCTTGATAGTACAACTCAAAGTTTCCCCAGGACAGCAACTCACAATCATAATCAAATAAAAGAGTCATAGTGGCCAGTGTTTTGTCAGTGTGGCGCTGGCCTACATTGTTTATCATGGTAATGTAAATAGAGGAGTGCAAACCTGAGAGTTCTCATCTTTTATTGGGCCATTTGCTCATTTAAGAGACCACTTAGTGTTTAATGATTCTAGTAAGGAAATGATAGGTCTCCAATCTGTAACTTCACATTTTCCGGTAAATAAGAAATAATGAGTCATTTGTCATTCTGTGGATTTGTGAACCTTAAAAAAAATTGTTGTGTTTTTTGAACTTGTCTTATTGGCAAAGAAACAACTAAAACAACTATCTGCTTTCTTAGCAGGGTTGAAAAACTGCATTTACATTGTCAAATTGATACACCTCTTTGGTGCGACATTCTTTACAGAACTGGAAATTAAAATTAGCTGTATATTGTGAGGAATGAAAAATGTACTAGAAAAATGACAGTATGTTTACCTATTATACAATAGATGCTGTCACTGTCAGGAAAAATACAACTTCCAAATACTAGCTTTTACATATTCATAAATTTAGTCCCGACCACTTTTGAATAAAACCACGGTAAACAAACATTCGCTAATTTCTCGCCTTGCATTCACATTACACAAGTTGTACTCGCCTGTTGCCATGCAAACAATCGGCGAGTAATGAATGGTTGCATGAATGACGCCAACAAAGCGTGGTGGCTTCCTGTTGCCATTATTGTGTCTTTCATTGCTTTTTTTTGTTGGGTCTTAATCCTTCTCGCTGTATGCTCACCCAATGCATCATGGGAAAGCGCCCAGTGGTGCGTTATGACCTCAACTTGGTTTCATTGGGTGCTTGGTCAGTTTGTTTTGAAAGGAAAATTCTGCCTTTGCATGTTTGATGAATTAAAAGACAGACATTTTGGTTTATTTTATTTATTTTCTGAACCGTTTATCCTTACAAGGGTCAGAACTTTGAGGCAGGCAGGCTAAACCACTTGATCTCTACTTTTTAATTTCATAGCGCAGTATATATCTCATTCCCAGCTCTCTCTGGATTTAATAATAATCCTGTGAAATAATACTATCTTTGACCAAAAGTACTGTACCTGTATCACAGAAACTTCTTCCTGAGCTCAACAATGGCTAGACATTCACAAGGTGTTGTCCAGATAAAAATAACACTCGGGCACATGGAAATTGCACCCAAGGAAGAAAAAGTCCACTTGCTGATTTCACTATACTACTAGTATTCCCCCAAAGAGGCATTTAGTTTTTGCATTGGTTTTAAACTATTGCCACACCAAGACCTGTTGCAATATTCCTACAGACTTTAATCGATAAGAACAGTACGAAAATGTATTGTTCTTTTAAACAATATGATAATCATTTTGAAATATGTTCCTTTAATTAAGAAGCAGATGATTTGAAAAAAACAAACCTTCCAAAAAATTCATAACTCATCAATTAATGGCATCACTCACAGATTTTTTTGATACTGGGGCCTTTTTATCGACTTGAGGAGAGTTTACAAGAGTGCTCCTCATTGTTCTAAGTGATGGAGGGATGGCAAGCTGCCCATACAACGCCTAGTCACCATTTCCTTTATGAATCCATATGTACAGTAGGTCACTAAGAGGGCAGTATATGTGTGCAGACTGTCAAAGATGTAATCCTGGATTACAGCACTATCATCCCAAAAATGGGCACAGCAGGAGGCATCATCTCATAATTTCCTGCAGACTCAAACTGGGGGCAGCTTAACAGGATTGATTTAAAAATGTTTATGTCCGTGCACCAATGTTGTCTTTGGAGTTCCTTCCCATGAATAGAGTCAAAGAAAACAACCAAGGATTTCTTTTTGATTAATGTCACACCATTACACTAATTGACAGGTATGCCTTGCTGGATTGGTGATGAATGTTGCTAATACTTGTTCTGAAAATGGTTATTTGCTTCATCAAGTGAGAGGACAGGATTGTAGAAGTATTTTTTTGTGGACTGTAATCCCCCAGCCAACATGGTTTTATTTTAAATACTACCACTAAGTCCAAATAAGCAATTTTGTTCTAGACCAAATAAACACTTTTATTAGAAGTATTTAATTTTTGTTATTAGTTTTCAATTTACTATTGTATGCTATTGTTTCTCATTTTTTATGCCGTTATTTTCAAATTTTACACACTTTCTGTCAGTTGTACGAATTTCAATTTAATGTGATTTGATTTAAATGTAATTTCAACATGCTCTCTCTAAAGTTGTGTTTTTTATATTTTGTCTTCCAGTTGGAAGTTACACTTACAGAAATCAGCGCAAGTTCACTGAGGACATCGACTGGTCATATGCCGGTAAGTCAGTCAGTGGAAAAACAATAATACCACTCACTTTGACCCAGAAAATATAGTATTCTTTCAAAAAATATACAGCAAGCATAGACATTCTTATTTCGTGAGAAAAAAAACTTAGATTCCCCCCTTTTCCATTCTTTACAAATCCATGATAGAACATTTCTTACTTTTGTCAAATTACAACTTTTAGTCCACCTAATCAAGGTTTGAAAAGTATGTTAAAATACCTTAAAGAATTAAAACCTGCCTAGAGTTTTTAAATAGGGTTTTTATTGGGTGTAGGCTTTTGGGGGGTTTAGTTTGCATTAGTAGTCTTGGCTTTTTGCCATGTGTTGACTGTCCTTGTGATTATCCATTGAGTTCACCTGTTGTTTCCCCTCCCCTGGCTTCAATCCTGGTCACTCCCTCTTGTGTCAATCATGTGTGTCTCGTCAACCCACATTTGTGTATTTAAACCCTGTGAATTTGTTTGCTCTTGTTGGATCGTCTGTTGTTCATGTCTGTTTCTACACAAACCCTGTTATTTTCCTTCAAAATGATGTTAGTGAAATTACTCTCCCCCCTATGTTAAACCTTAACCTTTTTTTGTCATGTGTTAACATAAAGGGAGTTATTTCTAGACAATGTAGTCATTAGGTCAACATGTGTAACCAATTCTAACTCTAGGGATTAATGAACTGTGTCAATCCCTCTACTTCGCGTCATTTCAAGCCAAGTCCCTGATCTTTAAAGTTCCAGTTTCTTGTGAGTCAAGCCATTCCTTCAACTGTTTTACCCCAGTTTCAAATTTATGGCCATATTGTCACTTTTGTCAACTTTATGTGACGCCTGTTAAACCTATCCATGTATTTATGGTCTATGTGAGGGACAACTGTAATGACTTTTACTCTATTCGCCTTGGTTTTGGTCCTTTTAAAAGGATCCTTGAGCATTTTCCACAAAATGAGTCCTGTTTCTCTTTGCTAAAATAAAAAACAAATTATGATGATATTATTCAGAACATTTTATAGAGGATGTTTTCATTTCCAGTTGATGGATCATTTTATTTGTCCTGACAAGCTCCGAAACTATTCTTTTCAAGTACTAGATTCAAACTTAAAGGAGCCTCATAAAAAATAGGATTCAATTATTCATTAAATAACCCTTACATACCAATAGATCTTAAAGAAACGTATTTTTGCAAATACCTCTAGCACCTTGTATATGATAAAACCCAAACTGACCTATTTTAAGATTCACTTGTGAATCTATAAAAGTTATTATTTTGATTGTGTTTATGACAGATGTCTCACCCACCACCAATAAGCCAGTTATGAGATCAATTCTGTGCCTCCATCTAGTTTGGCAAAACTCAGTAATCTGTAGGCATTTTAAACTGAGGCTGCTACATTTTTTTGTTACAAACTGCTATCAATTTCAAATGAATCATGGAAAAATCTGAATGTGAAGATGGTTTGGGACTAATCTATCAGTGCACTCCTGACACTATTTATACAAAAGTATTTACATACTATGTACATACAGCAGCTTCAATTCAAGGTAGTGTGTTGCCTTAATTGTTGTTCTGTAAATAGACTTCCCGTGAAAGCAGACATGTTGTCCATTTGTCCATGGTGGACACTCCTGCGTGCATGATACTAGTTTGCTATAACTGGATCTGGTCCAAGTCATAATGACTAGGTTTATTCCATTGACTTGCTACACAACATCCACCCTGACACAGATTCCACCATGATATGGTTGTTGATTCTTTACACATATTATATTTAAACAAACCACATAGAACACCAGAGAATTCAACATGAGTAACAGCTTTAATAGTAAAAAATAAACCATTAAAAATATAATTACCAGGTCATCTTTCAATGAATAAAGTAATGAGATGTAATCAGGTGTCAAACTATTGAATAAAAATCCCTTTGTGGTCTAAAATTGAAAAAGTAACAAGTGAAATTATTTTAGTTTGTATTTTGTGAAAAAAAATCATACTGCTTTTTTAGTGGCAGAGCTATAACTTATTTTGTTACATTTTTTTGGTTTATGTATTCATATCAATGAATTATTGCTGACCGCCTATATGATGTGCCCCCCAGGAAAATTAAACCAAAACAACTGGGCCAAGAAGTTTCCGTCGTGCAGCAATGCTAAGCAGTCCCCCATTAATGTGGAAGAGAGCCTTGCCCAGGTCAAACTAGAATACCAGAAACTGCGCTTGGATGGCTGGGAGAACTTGACAGGACAACGCACCGCCATCAAGAATGATGGCAAAACTGGTAAACACTTATTATTTGGCAATTGTGATGATGACTATGATGTTGATGTTGATGTGATGATACATTTTGAGCAATATGACATATGGTCAGTGATATTTTGGTTCATCCTCCTGACTTCGGTGGTGGGGTTGAGGGATCAAGTCAGTAGAAGTGTGATTGTAAGTGTGAATGGTGGTTGTCTTGTATGTGTAGTCTACAACTGACTGGTGACCAGTTTAGGGTGTCGTCTGGCGTTTGCCCAAAGTCAGTGGGATAGGCTCCAGCACCCCACAAGACTAACATGACATGACAAAGCGGCGTTGAGAATGAATGCATGTCCACCTCCCAATTTTGAGGTCCAAGGTTCTTCCTGTGTACTACGGTTTTCCCCAAATCCCAAAACATGCATGGTAGACTGGTTAAGTATGAGCGTGTGTAAGAATGTTTGGTTTCCTTTAACCTTGTTACTGGCTGTAAACTATTTTAGGGTGTACACCACCACTGCCCATCGTTATTTGAGATTACTTGAAGCTCCAGCCCCTCCACGACCCTCATGGGGATAAGTGGCACAGATGATGAAGGAATGAATCAACTTATTCATATCGATCTATTTTAATCTACCACCCCCAGCCACTCGGTCTTTTTGAAATGCTCAGGAATAGTCGACCAAACCTGGGATTTTTTTTCTCTTGTGAGTTGAAATTGGAAAAAAATTCTGATGCTAATCTCGATTCACTGTGATGCAGAAAACTCAATTTACTCTACCTTACTGCTCGGTCCCCACCATTTACTAAACAATCACTATTGACCTGACTTAAAACAAAAATCTTTCCTGGCGAAAATTGTCCAGTGCAGTAATTTGATGTTGGCATGTAAAAATTAGTATTAAAGAAATTGTCCTTCTTTCATGTCTCACATTTCGCTTCAACAGTACTTCTTTTGAAAACTTTTGTAAACTTTTCTCGGGGATCCAGTTACGTGTCTGTTGACTGACTGACTTTTGTGCTTCATTTCTCTTTAAGTGGTGTGAAACATGATAATGCTGATTGTTCAGCAAGAGTCTACCGCAGATACGACCCGCCCTATCTCTTTTTTAGTGATGATCACATGCTGATCATGATGTTGGACAGTACTTTTTGCATCTCTGTTCACACTTTCACTCAAGTCCCAATATGTCATTAAAAAAGTGTTCGACTCTTTTAATAGCAAACTATTAGTTTGTCAACATAACTCAATTAGTTTAAAGTTGAGTCAATATTTGCTGTTAGCACAATAACTAGAGACCACGCTGTTGTCAAACATGATAAATTAGCTCCTAAAGAGAGCAGCTTGAAATGATCATTGTGAAGGCTTTAGCCTCACCTGGGCTTGGTTTATGCTTGCCTATTTTACATGCTTTCATTGCAGGGACATTAGACTTTAAAAGAGGCCTGCAATCATTCGGACAGGTGCATAAATTCTCAAACTGACATTTGTTATAAATGAAACAGTGGAACAGAAAGAATGTTATTTTTAAAGGTGACCTTGGTGTTTAATAAAGAGTAGCATTTTATTGTGGTTCACAATTAAGTTGATGTGGAACTTATAGTTGAAAAATAAGGAGGCCATGTTTGAGCACAATTTAGTGCTACAGTGCCTCACAAACTAGAGGAGGTCCTTATTTTTCACACATTTCGAGCCTGATTTCTTATTTCTTATTTTAAGCATTAGACAGGGCACAGGCCACCAGCAAGAGATTTAAAAATAATAATAATAGGGCAACTGTTAACTTGCTTCACTTAAGAGGTGAGCAGCAGCAGTTTGAACTTGAACTTTTCACCTTTTAGAGGAAGGACAGGCCAGTCCAAAGGCATTGCTCTTGAATGAGAGGTTGTCTGTAAGAAATGTCATTCCTAAATTCTGATTCCGCAACCTGGTAAAATGCAACATGTTGTCTATTTGGAATAATTTGAAGTGATCACGTATCGGTCAATGTCGGGCGATTGCTCCCCTTATTAATCATTGGTTCTGCCCTTATCAAGCGGTAAAAAAAAACGTACAAATGCAACGCGGCACATATTTACTCACATAGAGCACACTTAAAAGTCTAAAATTTTCTCCAAAGTGGACTGGGTGCCCAATCAGTATGCACTAAATTCAAGATTCTGTAGATGTTGCTGTATGATGCTGACAGCTTGACTGTCTGGGTACATTGCTTGCTGACGCACTATATTTATATAGTGAAAAGGCGCAAGTGTAAAAGGGGAATGCTTGCGAGGTCGGTTTTACAAAATGTACTTAAAAAAAAAAACTTACAAAAGTTGTGACATGTCGTACACAATTTGAAATGATAAAAAAAACTGAAATATGCATAAGTTGACCGGTATGTTGATCATACAGTTATCGAAGACACTTTAATGGGGGCACATGAGTTTGACACCTTTTGGTTTATGTACTGTAAATGTCAAATATGTTCTGTTCAGTGGCATTGGATGTGGACGGTGACTTCTACGTCAGTGGCGGGGGTCTTGGTTCAAAGTTCAAGGTGGGGCGCATTACCTTCCACTGGGGCCGCTGCAACGCGTCTTCTGAGGGTTCCGAACACAGCCTGGATGGTGTCAAATATCCCCTGGAGGTGAGATAAGGGAACTGTTGGGACTGCGGAAGACTGATGATTTGCTTTTGTTTATTTTTTTTGTTTTTTGTTTTCTCTCAGATGCAGATTTATTGCTATGAGCCACGCCAGTTCGACTCTTTCCACCAAACTGTCAAAGCTGGGGGACGAATCACAGCTCTGGCAGTGCTTTTTGAGGTGCGTCCGTTGGAGTGTCTTAGGGTGTGCATTTGCAAATGTTTGAATTGTTGTGTATGGGTGTGTGAGATCACTTTTCTGGCCTAATGTGTTCAACACAATGATCACCATTGACATGCAAATGAGCATCTGCGCACACTCGGCCAAAGAATGAGTTCACGGGAGAAGTCGCTTGTGTGAGAACGTGTAAACTTTGAGCTCAGCAGATCGTCAGGTTACTTGTTGGACTTAACACAACAGTGAAACAAGATGCCGAAGGGCCAATGTCCATTGTTAGTACAAAGAGAGCTAACAAGCTCCATTTACACAAAGTAGTAAGAAAGCCGTAACATGTTCTTGTGACGGATTGACCCTGGCGGTCATGTGAACATGTCAGGCACTTTAGCTCCACCAGTGAACCAAAATAGGAACTACAGCAGTGTGTGTTCATTTTACAATTGTCTTTTTACCTGGGCTGCCTACTTATTTTGTGTGAAGAGAACAATTATGCTGTTTAATCCCACTGAAAAAAACAGAAAACAATATGTACAACAAGGTAACATATACCTTTTATAAATCGTATTAATGAGAAAAAACGAGAAAAAAGAAAGTTTTACACCACAATTCGCATCATTTAAATTGAATTTAGGAAATACTTTCATTGTGATGAAAAAATATTCCCATACAATTTCCATATGTACGTTTTTTTGTGACCTTGATGCTTCCAGCCATTGAATTGAATGATTTTATTGTCATTATAAAAGTATGAGATTTAAAACCTCACCACAAAGTGCACAATAACAACAACAGACAAACAGACAAATAAATAAACAAATCAATAATAACAATAACTAATAATCAAATGATCAATACACAAGTCATAAATAAATAAGTAGTCAACATGATAAGTAGTACTAATGTGGTGTTGACCATACTGTATTTGGAGAGCAACATTATTTTTCCTTTCAGTATGAATACTTCATTGCAATTCTTGTAGTGTGTTATATGGAATACTGTATCGGAGGAAGAGGAAAAATACAAGACCTTGTTTTGTCGACCAATTTCAGACAGAAATCCCCTAATGACTTAAAAATTCTGTATTTAATCCTCTAACCCTCCTAACCATTGAAAAGGTGACTTATTTTTTTTCTTTTTAGAAGGAGACTCGTTAGAACTTGCTCTTATTAACCGTTGTTGGATTTTTCTTTTTTTGGCATTATATTTTGTTGTAGCTTGTGCACTCACTGTGAGTTGAGGCAGGTTGAAGTGAGTCACAAACAGCTGGCGTCAATGAACGTCTGCTTTTGTTGGAGTTCAAAGGTTCCGTCGCTTTTTGTTCAGTGCGTCGGCGTGGCTCGGGGCTGCGTTGGCATGCTGCAGCCGGCAGAGGCCATGTAGGAACACTAGAATACAACAACAAGTAGCAGCCAACACACAGAAAAAAATATTTTTAAAAACTCACTTCATTGTTCACATTGATTTATTTTTCTGCGAGGCCCTTTGCAGACATTGGCGCTGGCAAGAACAATTTTAACTTACATCGAGTGAACAGTGTTGTATTTTCGCATTCCATTTTTTTAAAAGAATTTTTTATCAAAAAGAAAACAAAATAACTTCAAAAACGTGCAATATTTTGCCAAAGCCCAAGCAATGTAGAGAAAAAAACAGAAGGACGATATATTTTGGAGGTGTGTGTGTGTGTGTGTTGGAACTTGGTATAGGTAGAACCAAGGCAAAAACTACAAACCACAATAAATTCTGTGTATGTGAACCACAAATCTTGAGGAACCAATATGGAACCCACATGCATGTAAATAATGGGTTTATGATTACAAATAACCTTAAGCACAAGGCAGAAATTCTGTGAACCAAAGTAGAACATCTCAAAACAAGTATATATATAACCAATTTTGTCTATGTAAAAACCAAAATAATCAAACCACTATAAGCAAAAGACCAATGAACCAAATAAAATCTCCATTATACAAATACAACTTCAATAAAAATATACGGAATGAGAGCATTACTGAGCTCCAATAGAACCATTGTCGTAAGAACATAGAACCCAAAACATCAATGTGCAAAAATAAAACCTCAATTTTCCCAATTAAAACCCCTAAACCACTCAGAACAAAATATTTATGATCTAAATAGAACATCCATGATTAATTTTTTTGTCAAATCCACACATCCACATATGAATGAAAAGAAAACATGATTAACATGATAACTAGATATAGGATCAAACTAGGACCAACTGACTTTAAGTCACCCAAAATGCCCATAGAAAATTGTATGAATGTTTTCTTATTTGCATTATTTAACATTTGTATTGTGTTGACAGGCAAGCTTGGGGGAGGACAACTCAAACTTAACCACCATCATTGACGCCATCAACAGTGTCAGCAGATACGGTAGCTCGAGTCGCATTCTGAGTTGACCAAAAACATTATTCTCATTACCATTACTCTTGATGTTGTTGTTTAGGTAAGAGTGCGCAGGTTGCGCCCTTCTCGCCACGAGCACTTCTGCCTCACTCCACAGACAAGTACTTCATCTACAATGGCTCGCTGACCACGCCACCTTGTATCGAGACTGTGGAGTGGATCGTTTTTAAGAACAGTGTCTATATCTCACCTGACCAGGTGAGAGTTAATATGCTGAGAGGACTAGCTGTGAAAGAAGATCAAGATATAGAGAATTAGTTTTGTTGTTTTGTGCTAAATAGTGAACTGAATGCCTTTATTGTTATTATACAAGTATAATGAGATGTACAGCTTCACCATGAAGGGCACAAATAACAACAAACAAACTAATGAATAAATAATAAATATTAACAATAAATAAATATATAAATAAGTGATAAATAAGGAAGTGTAGTCATCATAAGTAGGGAAGTGCATAAATAACAAAAACACAAACAAATTAACTCACGGATGATCAATAAATAATAATAACTAATCCATAAAAGGGAACATATTATCAAAGCTTCAATGTAAATTAAGCCATATCTCACTCATAATGTAAATTGGCTTCACTTGGGCAATTTAATTTTGTTATTTGAAAGTTTTACTGGACTGATAAGAAAGTAGAATGACTGTTTTTACAATCTCGCAATCACAAATATATAATCACGACGCAAATAGGATAGCAGCATGATGACATGTATGAGACCATGTTTTTAATATAGCAATAAAACAACAATTAATATAATTACATTGATCTGAAATTGAGGAACATACAATTTCTAAACATATTGCAGGTGGCGTGCAGTATCGTTTATTTTTTTTTCAATAGCTCCACAAGCAGCATGTCTTGGCTGGTCGGCATTCCAGCTCAGGGCGGACTGGAAAGCTTTAAACAATTAACTTTGAGTGATATTTTTCCCAACCCCAACTTTACATCTTGGGAGGGGGAAAATAAACCTCAGCCTTACACAAAACTAGTAACTGTAACGAGTTTGTAATGTTTGTGTGTTGTGTGGTCATTTTCTAGCTGGAAGTGTTCTGTGAGGTGATGACCATGCAGCAGGCAGGGTACGTGATGCTGATGGACTACCTACAGAACAACTATCGAGAACAGCAGGGCAATTTCATGGGTCAGGTCTTCTCCTCCTACACCGGCACTGAGGAGCTCCTCACACCAGGTATACTTTGTCCCTCTCCCACCAAAACTCCTCCCAAACAGAACATTACAACCTCTGCAAAACAAGGGGAATGAATACATGTAGTGGAAATCGAAATGGCGCAGCCATTGAAACAAAATAGAGTAATGATGATCCAAACAGATAATCTCTGAGTAAAAACAACTATATAAAGAAACTTTAAAAAAAATAATTATAGTAGAACCATAAATAAAAGCAAACATTCTATGATACGAATAGAACATAAATTAACCTAGAATAACCCTTGAAATCTACAATGAAAACTTTATGTCCCAAATATGACCTGCTCTGACCCAAAATAGAATCTCCATGAGCCAAATAGAACCTACATAGCATAACAGAACCAGACCAAAACAGAACATAGCTGACCTAATTTGATCATCTATAAACCCAAATAAAACTTCCAATGAACCCAAACAGACCCTTTGATGACCCAAATGGAGTCCCACAAGCAATGAAAAGTAAGCGGAAGTTGCCAATTCCACCCGTGAAAATGTATTACTACTTCAGCTCAATATTTCATAATTAACTCCATTGATCCACATGACCCCCAAACACACACAATCAATTTCATTAGTGATACCAGCAGCTGAGTTTGTCAATACCAGTTGTGGAAAGTAATAAATACAATGCTTTGTTGCTGTTTAGATTTTTCTGTATTTTACTGGAGTATTTCCCTTACTTATGAATGTTTACCTTTAATTCCAACATTCAAAGATGGATATTTATGCTTTCAGTGGTTACTCAAGTGTTTTAGTTGAATCAGTACATGTACTGTGGCTTTTCTAGTCTTCTCTTTTGCACTAAAACAGTATTCTGGCCAACCTTTGTCAGTACTCCTAACCTTACAAAATTCAGTTGAAAAGGCCTAATGATAGTCAGTCCTGTATCACTCTTCCCTCTGCTGGTGGAAGCATAAGAGTGCCATAATTCTTACAGTGTGGATCATTGTATTTACAGTACTCAAATGACAGTACTACTTAAATGAACAAATATGATTAAGGATTATGGATGTCTCAGTGTGCAGCTCAGAGCCAGAGAACATGGAGGCGACGGCCTACAACCTGAGCAGCCTTCTGGTGACTTGGGAGAGGCCACGGGCAGTCTACGACTCCGCCATCGAGAAGTACTTGGTCAGCTATAAGATGGCTGACGCAGAGGATGCAGCACCCTCAAAGTACATGACAGACGGAGATCAGGATGTGGTAAGGTCCAGTTGGTGATACGAAGCAGCAACAAGTTTGCAATTTAGGGTTGAAGTCGTCGACTATATTGAGTATGGATGATCGATACTGATGTTTTGACTTCCGATCAAATCCTATTTTTCTCAAAATATGTTTTGCCCATGCCGAACCGATCCCCAGATATTTTAATTGGGGTTGCGGGAGGTGCTGCAGCCTATCACAGCCAACTATTGGTGAATTGGTGCCCAGCCAGCCAATCACAGAGCACAAGCATGCATCCCCACACTCCTACCGAGGGGCAATTTAACGTTTTACACGATGATCTGTTACTGTCATTATTTTATTTAGTGATGGAGTCCTACTCATTGGTTCTGCTTAGCGGTTTAATTTACAGCAGCTGTAAAGCAGTGAAGTGCTGTGAAGCAGTAGGGTTGAAAGGGATTACTGGTTTGGATCCGATCTAGGGACCAAATCCAATACTTTACTATACCACAAAAATAGTCATAGCGAGCACTAATACCGATACTCAGTATTCGATCGGGACAATACTTATGCAGTATATTGACTTGGAAATTATAGTAACTTTGTGGAGCATGGTAGCAAATTTGAACCATTATTGTGTGTGAAATTTATTGAGTATAAATCTTTTGCTTCTCACACCAGGGTGCCATCCTTGATGACATGGTGGCTAACTACAGCTACATGATCCAGGTGGTAGCGGTGTGTTCCAATGGGCTTTACGGACGCATCAGCGACGAACTGACTTTCACCATGCCCATCGAAGACCCCGGTAAGAACAAGCTTGGTGTAGTAGTTCTGGCAACATGAGATACAAACATACATGATTAACTAAATGGACAATTAAGAGAGGAAAAGACTGCCAAAATGAAACTCTTACATTAATTTGATATCTAAAACAGTGCTATTTTGACTTGTGAGTTGAATTAGTTTTTTTTGTGAAAAAGCTAGTAATTGCAAACAACAAATATATTTTGTTTTATTAATCTATTTCAAACTTCATAAAATTCCATAAT
This sequence comes from Stigmatopora nigra, assembly GCF_051989575.1. Lineage (NCBI taxonomy): Eukaryota > Metazoa > Chordata > Actinopteri > Syngnathiformes > Syngnathidae > Stigmatopora > Stigmatopora nigra. Next base: position 15,368,081 of record NC_135509.1, on the reverse strand, counting down.
GGGCTTCATATATGAATAAATTAATATATTTTTTAGCTGCTATATGCATACATAAGTTAAGAAAGCACTGTCCTTCCTGATGTGTTTTAATGCTCCTCAAAATTCATCATATATGTTAGATGCTCCTTGTTATATGTGATTGTTTTTATATCTTTTCATTCCTCTGCCCTCCTTTCAGTTCCTTTTCTGAACTTGTCTTCTTTTGTCTTTACAACTATTTTTTTGTTCTTCATCCACTTCACTCAAATTAGGACACCTTTTGTTGTTCTTGTCGCCATTGTTTTTCTTGTTTCTCTAAACCACTGTTGGCATTTAACTCATTGTGTAGTGAACAAATACTTTGTATTTATTCTATGTGGAATTAAAACTGACAGAAACATTATAAGGTACCTGATGGAAAGATGATTTCACATACCAGATCAGTACCTTGCAACATATTATTAGACACAAAACATTTAAATCTAATATTACCCATACTTTGCCATTTTGCTCTACTCATCACTTGGTCAACCTTTGTTTCACAGAATATGTTAGCAAGGTAAGAAAGCTTGTCTTTAATAAAAAAAATAATGTCTGAACAAATCTGAAATGAAAAATGTCTGAAATCCCAAGGTATTAAATTATTGATACTAAATGTTAAGTCAGTAAACAATGATAACAAAATGGGGGACCATATTATACACAAATCAAAAAGAAAATCAGCTTTACAGAGGTGTTTTTTGGATACTGAAAAATGGAATCAATTTTCAAAACCATCAATGCATTTTGGAGCAATCTTTTAATTATACATAATTGCCACTAAACAGTTTGGGCAGGTGTCAATTAAATATTATATACTAAAGGACATTTAAAGTGACAAACGAAAAATAGTATAAGAACGAACAGAGACTGTGACATTAACCAAAACACGACTAACACAACAAAACAGAACATTTTATATTCACAAAATTTCTCCAAAATGAGCAACAACAAAAAACTAGGGAAAAGGAAAGGCAATAGGAAGCTAATTGAAGGGTCCCAGTAGAATGAGTCAGACCATAAATGCATGAGCTCTGCCACCAATAGTAAATTTAGAGGTGCAGATTTTGCATCACGTGCTGATTAGATTTGACTCTCTCCACCATTGATTTTAAACACACCAGGTATTTTTTTAAATTTTATTTTGCACATCCAAATTCACTCTTTTCTCCATTGATAAATTTGTAAAACCTCACCTCATGCCTGATAAAGCAGTTTCATCCGCCACACGCAACAGGTAAGCACTAAGCTCCGCCCTCTTTTGCCTACTGTGTGCTTCCGCCGCATTTGCAGAGCACTCCTTTTTTCTGGGGTTTGCTATACATCCCTCCATAGTGTCAGGCGGTCAGCATAAAAACAAGTGACTAGCCCATCGAGGAGGGTGAAACAGAAAATGATTTATTACAAATGCACTCTTATCTTTCTCCCATGTTTGGGAAATCCTGGCATGATTATTTTCTTTTTAGCATGGAAATGGCTGAACTTTCCTTTCCCACTGTCCTGCAGTCAAGATGAGCTTATTTTCAAAAAACTGGGCCCATTAAAAAAAAAAAAAATCTATAGGTTTTTCAATCATACTGGTCATCATGGTAATCTGCAGAAGTGGGCTACTTGACCTTTTTTTCTTTTTCACTTTTAATCCAAAATCTGAAAAAAAAATGTAGAGCGAAAATGTTGATCTCTTTTGATTAAAGGTGAAAATGAAGTATCATTACCCACAAAGAGTCCAGTTGCCATAAGGCAACGGTTTGCAATTCATTTTTCACCCCATTACTTTATTTCTTCAAATGTTCTTCTTATCAGTTTGTCTTTCCCACCTGATCTGTCTTCAGTAGAAAAGAAATAACCTTTAAGTTGGATAGTATACATTTTTCGAGTAATACTAATTCAGTTCCAATATGTGCTCTTGTTACAGGAAATAGCCTGAACCCATATTCAAATGAATATGACTACGAGGTAAGAAATATTTCGTTCCCTTTGTGCAAATAAATCAATAGCAACAATATAAGAACAGACCAATAAGGGGAAGCACAAAAATAATTTGAAACATACTAATGTAAGCAAATGTTTACTTACCTTTCCACGATGTAATGTGATATTTTTGTTTTCTAGGAAGAGAACTACCCACCAGATCCATCTTTGAATGAGCCCATGCAAACAGAAGATTATGAACAAGCTCTGATTCCGACTGAATCACCTTTGACTTCGACCTTGGAAATACCTCACCATCCACCACAACATGGGGTCCGAGCCGCCAAGACAGAGTCGACTACCGTTGCCTCTACTACTTCACCGATTACTCCTTCCAGTCAGCTACCAGAAGTCACCACCAGGTTTTCCTCTAAAACAGCTTTGTACAAAAACCAAAGAGATAACGTCGGTGGCATTGCTCCAAAGTCCTTCAGTGAAGCAGGACTGAATATGACAACACCGATAGTAAGCAGTTCTTTGCCGAATAGTGGTGAACATGTACCCCAAAGTGGCATCACCACGCCGTCAATCATGAATAAGACCATGAACAGGCCAATGACCACAACCATGCAGGAGACTATGATCAAGGCCATGAACAGAACTACAGCAATGACCGCAAACACAACTGAAAAGAAGAGCATGGCCATACCAATGGATCATACCATGATCAAGCCAATGTCCAATATGAATGTTACGACTCCATCGATCCCAGACACAAATGCAAACAAGACTGAGACTTTGAATAACACAACTGCAATGCTCACAAACATGACTGTGTCAATGACACAAAACACCACGACTATGATTCCACCAATGGATATGAACGTGACCATGAATACTGCAACTGCAGTGACTCCAAAAACAAACACAACCACAAACAAGACCAAGACCACTCCTTTGAACTATCCAGAAAATATAAACAAGACCATAAACATGACCATTCCACTGAATAAAACCACAGCCTGGCCAACGACCAAGACCATGAACAAGACAACCACTAATACGACAATGATTCCGATTATAAATCAAACTTTATATAAGACCACCACAATGACTAGTTCAACAAACAGAACCTTAATCGTGAATAAAATCACGAACATGACCTCGCCAAACAACAAAACCATGAAAAGACCAACAATCAAGCCTTGGACCAATACCAAATCAGTGAATAAAACATCGGCCGTGAGTACAAAAGTGATTGCAACCACGACTTTGACCACACCAACAAAAAAAACAAAGACGAATATCATCTTATCAAATGCAACCTTCAAAAACAGTACAGCCACAACCAAGAATGTTACAACAAATCTCACACATAGCAACCAAATCATCAAGCCATCTTCAGTGCCCTCAAGTCCACATAAACCTAATTCCACAACTGAGGACACAAGCAGAATCCGTTATGATTATGGGGGAACGGTCCAGGGTGAACCCTCCCAGGAATCTCCGCCAAGAGGACCTACAACTCCCAGCATCCCTCACTTTTCAGCCACAAAGTCTTCGGTGTGGCAGGGTGGTGTTCTCTTGCAGACCACACCTCCGCTCTCAAAGGGTGAGCACCTCTCTGTCCTCCCAAATTTGTCTTCCCGCTCTTCCCTTCTGCTTGATGTTATGGACCCTGACCCTTTCCCTGTCCCCTCCACGCGCTTGCATGAGCTCCCCACTTACTCCGCCCTGGATTCTTCCCTGCTGCCTCAACAAATCCTTGCTTCTCACACGTCCTCTCGCCTTGCTCTCTCGTTCGCTAATGACTTGGTGTCTGTCTCGGGGGACTCATCCAAGGTGTCGGAATGGGGAGTGTCGCCACTTCAGGTTTCTCGGTCCCTCACCCCCACCTTGGGTTGTTCCGAGCAAATTGCCATCACCCTGCAGTCTCACCAAGATGCCGTTTCTCGCCCAACCATTTCTTTTGCTGACATAATTTTGGAATCGGTCTCTTCGAGTAGTCCCGCCGAGGTCATCGGGTGGGAAGAATCACTTTCCGATGTGTCATTGTCATTGAGCCCCACTTTGCGACCGTCAGTTCCCCTCTCTAGCGACTTCCCGCTTTCTGTCGCCACTCCGGCTCTGACGTCATCAAACTCCAATGAAGTCGAGCTTTTGGGCTATGCGATGGGAAGTACAGCGGATTCTTACCTGCCTGATGATAGTGTTGACGGCACCCTGGAGTCCATGTGCGGTTGCTCCATGGAGCCCTCGGCGTCCTGGCCCCATGCATCGCCTTACGTTACCCATGGCGCCGTCGCTTCAACCCCTGTTGTTGGTGTAAATCTCCTCGTGACTTCTTTGGGTATCCTTGAAAATTCTTTTTCTGTAGCAGCTTCTGGTGACCTAGTGGTTCTGCTCTCTCCCTCCTCATCAGTTTCCCACTTTTTGCCGGCCACTCATAGTGCGCCCCCACTTTCTGTTCCAGCCAGCACAACCGAGCCCGTGTTCTCGCCGCCATCTGGCTCCATGACACCCACCTCGGCCGAGGGCAGTAACAGCATCTCGGGCTCTGGTTCCCACATAGATCAGGAGTGGGACAAAGTCCAAGTGTCCGGCTCGGGTGAGAGCGTGATTCCTCATTCCAACGACGGGGTGTCCACCACTTTGGCATCTGGACAAACGCCCGAGGATGTGGACGACCGGTCCTCAGCATTCTATTTTGATAGCGAGAGTGGTAGTACCATAGGATCCGGGCTAGTAGGCGCCACCACGCCCAACACAACTGCAGTACTCTCACCTACGCCTTTAGAGGAAAGTGGCTCAGGTCACGCCGATAACCTGTACGACAATGACACTTCCTCGGACTTCAGCATTCCTGAGCAAACCCAGCAGGAATCGAAGAAAGAGGAGGAGCCAATGGCAGGTAACCACTCCCAAGCCGACGAGAGAAAGAGTCCTGTCAATTGACATGTTGCTGATAGTCGTCTGAGTATTCATTCTTGTGAAAGCCAACCCATTCTTGACTGACTTTCATTACTATCAGTCTTCTGTTTCTCTGAGAAAAACCCACTCTGAAGTAAAGAAGCATACAATAGAGCAGGTACATACATTGTTGCAGTCCGTGAAAAGAAGTTTTGCAGTATTCAGTTATTAAAGACAGGTGCACAAAAACATGTTATTAAGAAATTATACAATAACTATCCTGCAACACATCATTGCAAGTGATTTCAATTCAATTGCGAACTGCAAAAACTTCCAAAACCTAAACCCAAATATGTATTTTTTCGCTGCACTTATCATTAGCATCAATTATTAGTACTCAAAATGTTGGTGTGTCCACCATACATGGAATACAACACAGTAAACATTGTTCAACACCAATAGCTAGAAACAAAAAATAAATACATCAACAAAACCTGAAATCTAGTAATCACACGATTACATAAATAAAAACAATACAGATACAATGTATATATATTACCATAACGACCACATCATTTACTAATTCAGTCTTTATCTGAACCCCTTTGGTTGCCAGCCAAAAAAAAATTAAATATGAAATGAAGCTCTCCATATAAACCATCAGAGGGCAGCAAATCACTAAAAAAACTGAACGTTGTGTTCCAACCCTTGCCATCACATAAATAAGGCATACACTATTTTTCATTAGTGAGTTAACTATTTTATTACACGATGAAATACAATTACACATAAAAAAATTACCAGGCACAATATCACCTCCATTTCTTTTTTCCTGTTCATCAGCATCTCCTTTTTGGAATCAGTCTTGACATTCTTGATCTTCCTCATTCAAACTTGTTCTCTTGAAGTTATCACTTTTTCATCTTACTCATTTTCTACATTATCACTGTTGTGGGCCTACAGTTAAAAAGGACATCCCTTTTTTTTCTAAAAGCATTTGGACCAAAGATTTCCACCCTTAGAGGTAGGAAGGATCCAGGTGATGACAACACGGGCTCTACATGTTTAGTTTTTCTCTTGTATGGAATTAGCTTTTCTCTTTTAGAGTAACAATGTATTGTGTGTGTTTGTGCATTTTCTTGTACGTTTCTGCGTGCAGACGTGAGCAACAGCAGCCACGAGTCTCGTGTTGGCTCCATTAGGGACGGCGAGAGGAAGGCAGTGGTCCCACTGGCCATCATTTCCACGCTCACAGCACTAGGCCTTGTAGTTCTCATCGGCATTCTCATCTACTGGAGGTGAGTAATCCTTTAGTATCCCCTCCCCATCTGGAATTCCCTTTTGGTAAGAGTAGTCATATTGAGAGAGACATTTCCAGGATTATTCAATCATGTTTCATTATCTCTTACTTCTATTTCTTTCTCTCTGGACCCCAAAACGATTACTGATAGGCTGGAATTTGCTCAATAAACAACCACAAGGCACATTAAACAGTTCCAGCATAAAATGACACTCTGTTTTACTATTATGTGTCCAAGCATATGAACAGGAGAAGCTAAAAGATAAAAAAAATCATAAGAAAAGGATGTGTCAATCATTTTCACAGCCATAAATTGTCTTTGATAGGCACCATATTTGAAAATTCACTCCCAGAAAGCATGTTTTTATAGAAGAAACATTAAAAAAAAATCTCAAGAACCAGTCTAGGAATGAAGGTCATTTTGCCAGACTTCATATCTTTTAAAAGCAAAACTGTTCTTTAAACCTCCTCTGATTGCCAACAATCTTGAACCTTTTTTTTTTTCATTATGTATTTTTTCCAGCTAGAGAATATCGCCATCCAAATGACACGACACAAAGTATTTGGGGCTTACATTTTAAATTGACTTCCTTTCATATTACCTTTTGGAAATAAATGTTGCTTTTGGAAATCAATGTTACTGACAAATGTGCAATCTAAATCAGATTTGGCTTAAACTCTGCTTATGCGTGACACATTTCTAATCGCATAAGACTTGGGGAAACATCATTCTTAATGTTTCCAGATGTTAAACATAATTTTTAAGCCTGATGGATTGTGAGTGAAATGTTCATTTGAATAACATCCGAGGAAGAAAAGCCCTCATCAAGGGTAAAAAAATAAAAAAAATAAGAACATGTACCGCAAAGGGTAGCAGGGTGTAGATGGGATCAAGGAGACTTTATTTGCAGGGACATGATCTCAATCTTCTCCTAACAAATGTATTGTTGTTATTCTCCCATGCGTATTTGCATGTGTCCTAAGCAACAAAGACTCCTGTGTTGAATGAAACTGACTTTATAGTAGCACAAGGCTGGAAAATGTGAATTTCTAAAAAAACAACAACGTGTATGTATATGGGAAAATGTGTTCAATTCGGACAAAAATAATTTGCTTTTGATCCAATCTCATTCAACATGTATTCATTCATTCACTTATTTTCTGAACCAGTTACCTGCACAAAGTTCACGGGGGGTGCTGGAGCCCATCCCAATATGGGCACGAGGCAGTGGACTGTGTTGCGAGGGTTAGGGTTAAGGACCACCATTAACGCTCACTCTCATACCTAGGGGCAATTTAGTGTTCACCCAGCCTACCCTGCAATTTTTGGGGGATGTGGGAGGGAACTGGAATACCTAGAGAAAACCCACACAAGCTCAGGACAAACTTGCAAACTCCACACAGATATTTCACACATTTCTCATTCAAAGATATTAAATTCATTAAAGTAGGGGTAGCCTAAAAATGCATTGAAGAAAATATTGTTCTGGGTTAATCAAATAGTTGAAAAATGCATATATTTTACCTTGGAGTATTATATTCGTTCTCTTTCAAAAAATGAAAACAAAATCAAAATGTGTGGCCAGTCAAATAAGCAACTCGTGCAATCCAATCATGGCCGTCATGTCAAACATATTTTGTGCATTTTCCATCTCTCGCATCAACATGTTATTCATGTTTGTCATCTCCACAAGATGCGTTTCCATTCACTAATCATACATGGATTAATCACGCAGGACTGAGCGGGGTGGGTTTGGGTGAGGGTTAGAAAAGGACATTCTCCAGATTAGGCTGGCATAAAGATCATCCCGTGCTAATGCCTGTGTCGCGTTCGGTGCTCGTTTGCTTGATGCACTTCTATGATGGACGTTAAAGTTGAGAGGAAAATTAGCATCACGCTGAATGCAATTCAATTTGATCAGATAGAAATTACGTAGGCCCAATCTAAAATATCAACAGTGAATTTTACAAATTGTTTATTCATTGAACTGCTCATCCTCATTAGGGGTGCAGGAGTAATTGTAAGACAAAAATGTATTTTACTTTATATGCTTTGGACTCTCCCAAAAATGAAGTTTATATAGATTTCTGAAAAAGGCGTGACAAAGGTTGATAATTTTAGTCAATATCATGTATTAAGTCATAAATACAGAGTTTTTAAAAAAGGATATTTCTGGAGAACAAAAATATGGTATTCTAAAAAGTCCTATACTTAAAAAGTTTTATATTTAAAATGGGTTAAACATATATCTGAAAGCAGTTGCAGAGAATTAACATTTTTATCCACAGAAATATTCTGGAAAAAAGAGGATTTTTCATCATGATACTATATTATTAATATTTATTATAATAACAATAACAACAACAATAATGATGACAATGACAATAAGAATAATGATAGTAATGGTTATTATTATTAGTAGTAGTAATATTGGTATTATTAGTAGTAGTTGGAGTCATAGTAGTATACATAATTATGTAATTTGATTCAATCCCTGACTAAAAAGATCAAAATGAATAAATATTGGTCATTTTGGCATTTTAATCTGTGCTGAAGTTTAACATTGTGTTTTCCTTCCTCTAATCCGTGATGTCCATTTTTGGACAAGACGTGATTTTCTGTTGCGAGTTGATCCCATGGAGTCTTGTTGGGATTAAAGGCCAAAATTAACATCCTCTGCTTCTCCTACATTTGTCAAGGATTAGCAGATAAAATGAAGATGATGCCATGGGTTTTCTCAAAATCCAAAGGTCTCCTAGGAGACTACTTTTTTTCACAAGCTGAAGGCCATGCTGTTGTTCTTTTTTTTCTTGTGAACACTAATTTGAAGTCTTACTCCTCCATCATTTGTGAAGTGATTTTCTTTTCAATTTTTGCCCACAGGACGTGTTTCCAGACAGCACACTTTTATGTGGACGAAAGCTCCACTCCCTGTGTCACCGCCGTGCCCACTTTCATGCCAGGTAATTGTGTCACACACATCTCTAAAATAAGTGTCTTTCAAAAGATGTTTCACTTAATGTTTGCCTTCTAGATAAAAATGCAGCACTTCCTGTCAAAGACTTTGTCAAATATGTTGCGGAGCTACACCAAACCAGCGGATTCGAACCCAAGTTTGAGGTGTGTTTCCAGTTTGTCTTTTTTCTTTTCCCCCAGTGAAGTGTGTGTGTGTGTGTGTGTTTGTGTGTGTTTGTTTGTTTGTGTGTGTATGTTTTTGCATGATGTCTTGCTTTCATTCATTGTGTGTCATTTCAAAATAAAACATCAAAATGGAAATTAAAATGATTGACACCAGGCAGTAATGGGTAAATATGGGCTTTTGCAAATTGCCAAGGGTATTTCTGAAAAAATAACATTTGTTTGATAGTTACATTCTACGCCCCTTGAAATAAAATAGTGTTTTCTATGTTTTAATAATGTAATTAATAATATAATCAATTCAACATACAATAACTATATCATGGCTATAAAACTTTTACTCCAGCTCCAGCTGTGAGTCATACTAAAAACATGAATAATAACCTCATAGGATAGTTCCAAAAGACAAACTATATTTCAGTAAATGGGGCTCTTTCTGTTAAACTTGTTATATTACAAAGTTCAAAAATGTATATGATTTATTCATTCATCTTCTGTATATCTTTTTGTGAAGGGGTGATGGAGTCAATCCTATCTAAAAAGTGGCTTCCCCTTGAATCACAGGGACTAAAAAGATTCTCAACCCGTCACAATTCATGTTATCCCCTGGCTGTGTGGGTTTTCTCTGGGTACTCTCATTGCTTCTCGCATTCTAAAAACATTCATGGTAGGACCATGGAACACCCTAAATTGTCTTTAGGCAGGAGTGTTTCTGAAATGTGGGAGGAATGCCGGTGTACCACGAGAAAACCCACACAGGCACGGGAGACCATGCAAACTCCACACAGGAAGAGATTGAACCCCCTGTGAGGTGGAAGTGATCCAGAAAGTAATATATTTCGAATAAAAGTAAATAGAATAACAAGTCGTATTTGGAAAAAATATAATATATATGAAATATGACAAGTATAATTAAATATACAAGCTGTTAAGCAGTACAGCAAATTAACAAACATCTGCTTTCAGCAACAAAATCCACATTTTAATGATTTATTCTTTTTAAATCACCATTTTCCAGCTGTTAGGTTTGCTTTTGTTTATCTGGTTTCATTGTCGTCCTCATGTCAAATTTTATTGGGGTTCTGTGTTGTCATGGAAACGCTGTGGCTGCCCGCCCCTACTCGTCTCCCCCTCGTCTTCTTCCTCGTTGGCTAGCTGTTAAAGGAGAGTTATGAGGTAAGACAACCCCAAACCTGGTGATTGTTTGCACGGGTGCACGTTTTTCATTTTCTGTAACACTTATATTCACGAGATTGTGACCTTTGACCTTTGGAAGTGAGTGAGTTAGGGTTGAACTGAAAAAAAATCAAAGTTTTCTACATTTGTTTCAACATGTTGTCAGGTTTTGACTCCTCAGCTGATGGAGAAGCCTTATTTCGCTGACTATCTCCATTGAATGTTATAAAGTCGACATATAAATACATAGAAATATAGACTTGTGCAGGCCATGTTCAATGATATTTTCATCATTTGCTGCAGGCCATTTAAAACTTGGCAGCAGGCTGTAGTTGGCCCTGGGGCCGTAGTTTGGACACCTCTGCTTTAGAGTGTGAATGTCTGGTGACCAGTTCACCCAGACACAGACTGCGAACCTGAACAAGATATTTAGTCTTGAAAATGGATTTATGCAGGGAGAATGATGAATTATATTTACCTTAAACATAACAGTTGGTTCACATGTTTAATTTCCTGGTGTTAAATGTGCATTGTACTTCTTTTTGCATGCGTTGTAGGAGGCGCAGGCGTGTACAACAGATATGGTCATGACCTCGGAGACGTCCAGCCATCCGGACAACAAGAGCAAAAACCGATACAGCAACATCCACGCCTGTAAGTATAGTAGTTTTTTGTTGTTGTTGTTGTCATAAAACTTATGAAATTTAATTTTTAATGAAATAAATTAAAATTTGGACGATAGTAATAGCAAATATATTTTTCTATTCCAAATTGAAGTCTAAAAAAATGAATTAAATCGATTCTAACTTCTTTAATAAAATAAAAAATAGCATTCTATTGTTTTTCATGCATTTCCATCAAAACAATGAGCATTTTCCAATACAAAGTTCGAATGAAAAAAAGTCACAACAGACATTTTAGCAACCACCATCCCCGCTTTTGAGCCTGCCAGTTACCATAGTAACAAGAGCTTTTGTCCTTCACCGAGCAAATAAAATACTTGATTCTTTTTTATTTTTATTATCTGTGAAGGGTCCTCTGGTCGTCTCAAATCAAAAGTTGAGTGTCGCTCTCACGTCTTGTGGAGCCCAACTGCAAACAAAATCTCGCCATGTGAAGCGTTCATCCTTGGGCAAGATGACGTGTTGCGTTTTTTCGTTTTTTTACATTTCAGTCGATCACAGTCGAGTACGACTCTCGGCCGGAGCTGACAAGGACGGACGCAGTCGAGATTACATCAATGCCAACTTTGTGGACGTACGTAAAACACTTGCCCTTTTCCAACATTGTCTGCCATTTCTATGCATCCCAATGCTTTCACACTATCAAAGCTCCAGCCCACTTTTACTCAACTTAAAGACACAAAACTTTCAGCCGGGTTATTCGGTTTTACTTTTATTTTTCAGTCTTTTTAGATACATTGGTACCTCGAGATACAAGCTTAAATTGGTTGCGGGACTGAGCTCGTATGTCGATTTGCTCGTATGTCGATTTACTCGTAACTCAAATGAACATTTCACATAGAAATGAACTAAAAACATATTAATTCGTTCCAACACTCTGAAAAAAACACCAAAAATAGGATATTGGATTGGAAAAACATTTTTATTTATTCTAATTTGCCATCTATTAACAAAGTAACAAATAACTAGTGGTTTAATAATACTAAAATGTGTTTAATATTATTAAAATTAGACGGATTTTGCGGAGGGGAGAGAGAGACAGACTGAGAGAAAGAGGGAGGAGAGACTTTTTGCTCAGCAAATTAATCTAATCTAACCTTACACTAAACTTAATTCAAATTCTGTTTTAAATTTTGATACCTTTCTTCTCCCTGGTAGGCTCTATTTGCCCGAAATTTTACTCGTATCTCAAATTGCTCGCATGTCGGCGCACTCTTATGTCGAGATACCACTGTAAGGCAACAAGTTTGTATTGTAGAGTCAGTCAGTAATGAAGGGAGGTGCACAGATATGGAACAATCTTTCAATAATCAACCAGATCAGTTACCTTGCTAAAAAAGATCCATAAAGCATCATAGGTGATCATGACTAGCATTTGTTGGGTTTCCAAAGTGATCTTGTTGATGTTATTAGCATTGAAACACAAAAATTATAATTGCACAGTTTGAGAGAAGACCAAAAGAGCCAAGATTGAAATTTCTGAGCCATTTTGGTTCACTAAGTCAGTCATATAATCTTTGGGAAAAATTGGTTAAAAATGAGGAGTTTGATTTGGTTTGTCAGGGCTGCCTGTACCACAACCAAAATATGATGACGTTTTAAACCATTTTACTTTACGATCTTTGTATCTAAGGGCTTCAAGATGCATCGTGCATACATCGCGGCTCAGGGCCCGCTCAAGTCTAGCACAAATGACTTTTGGCAGATGATCTGGGAGCAAAATGTTGGCGTCATCGTGATGATCACCAACTTGCTGGAGAAAGGACGAGTGAGTGACAATAGATTAGGAATGGAATTATTACCACTTAAAATCCAGTCTGAATTTAATCCGAAAATGTTGGCAGTGTTTATGCCTTAGACCAGAGATGACCTTTTTTTCTATGTATTCATTTGGTAAATAGGCATTCATTTAATTAGGACACCAGTTTTAAACTGGTTTACATTACAAATAAAATATTTATTAAAAAAAAATACAAATGAAATGAAAAGAATAGTTCTAATCCCACCCAGGTTCTCATTCAAAATACACATAAATGTAACATTTTTGTAACTTTTTTCTCCATGTACAGACAAGCAAAAGCTTTTACAAGTTCTTCAAACTTTGCAACGATGCGAGCTCGCCATAAACCTTGAAATTTAAATTCAAAGAGTAGTTTTTCAACTATGTTATGGTTAAGAGTTCAGATGTACTTGAGACCTGAAAGTAAAGACCTTAAGTTAACACTTACCTAACTGATAATAAAAAAAATATATAAGCTATTAAAATGTTCTCGCAAATTACATTGCTGAAACACTTTATACATTTGAATAAAAATAATCTTTATCACAAACAAATGAACTTTTTAGATAAAAAGTATGACAAATTTTGGCATTTCTATCCATTTCTATGTGATCATGCATAATAAAATGATCCAGATCGATGTATTGTTACACTCAAAAAACTAAAACATGGACGATTCTGTTTTATAACACAGAGTGGGTGTTTTCTGACATTTTTTTCATTTTATTTTGTTAGAGAAAATGTGACCAGTACTGGCCAGACGACAACCACGAGGACTATGGTGATCTAGTTGTGACGCTCAAGAGTATTCAAGAGCTGGCACACTACACTCAACGAACCTTCACCATCACCAACCCACACATCAAAAAGGTCCGCCAAATAGAATCGCGCTTTTTAGCTTGGAGACAATGAATGTTTTCAAATCTAGTGTTTGATGGGTCGTTGTTTTTGCCGAGCCAGGGTTCTCAGAAAGGATGCAGCCTCCAGCGAGTAGTCACGCAATACCACTACACCCAGTGGCCTGATATGGGCGTGCCAGACCATGCCCTGCCACTCATCAGCTTCATACGCAAGTCTTCACAGGCCAGGACCTCAAACATGGGCCCGGTGGTAGTGCACTGCAGGTATTTTGCTCATTCTCTACTCTTAAACTACTACTTTATCCACCCAATATATAAAAAATGGTTGACAACTTTAAAACACTTTTTTTAATATATTGCATTTTGTTGCATGGATGTGGTCCAGTATTGCCAATAGAAATGGTATTTAGTAATTAAGGCAGATGGGTTATTGGATGGCTAAATGCTGTTTTTCAATTTTTAATACGTTTCAATGGTAATGGTTAATTTATGCTTGTATGGTGGGAACACATCAACAACCACTATCGTTCATTTTTATGGTGGAAAAAAATGTCATCCTAATAAATGTTATCATGACAGCCCTACTAGATAGTTCCTACATTTTTAATAACAACAAAATCAAATGAAAGTGATCAGGAAGTGAGGAATGAGTCACTGTTTCTGTATGCAGCGATTCAATTGATAATTTGTTATTAATTCTGTAAGCCCAAATCCTTGAATACATTTTTTGATCTGGAAGTTTATCAATTGTTTATGCAGCTAGAAGTTCCGTTAGTCAATAAGGTAATTGGTGAATTTCAAGATGATGCCACCCCAGTAGTTATATGGTTAATCTAAAGTTTTGATTTTTAATACAATGTGTCGCACATCACTGAATGCAATTCTTGTTTCTTGGGTGTGTTTAGCGCGGGTGTGGGTCGCACAGGCACCTACTTGGTGTTGGACAGCATGCTGAGGCAGATGAGGCTGGAGGACTCTGTGGATGTGGATGGGTTCCTCCAACATATTCGCACACAGAGGAACTACCTGGTCCAGACACAGGTCGCCATTGTTTCTCAATACATATGCCATGGTTGTCATTTTGTTATTGAATTGAATGCTTTTTCTGTCATTATACAAATATAATGAGATTTAAAGTAGCTTTTCACCTTGTGTATTACTGTCTCTTGTCTAGTCAAGCCAAATTTGTTTATATCACTAAACCAGGGTTCGGGAACCCCAAAATGTTGAAAGAGAACAGAAAGTTAGAAATGTAATGTTAATTCTACACATTCTTACAGCATTGCTATATGATAAGAATGTTTGTACTCCTACAGAAACCTTATTAAAACAAACATAATTCTTTCTCACATTTTCAAATATTTTTTAAAAAGCACCAGGGAGCCAAAGGGGTGACGCTAAAGAGCCGCATGCGGCTCCAAAGCCCATGTTTGCGACCTCGTCCCTAAACCAACAAATCACTTTGCCCCCAACACTAACTTTGGGGTTAAATGCACAAATAATAACTAATAACAAAATGCCATCTGCCTCAACTTTCAGGAACAGTACGTGTTCATCCATAATGCCTTAGTGGAGGCCATTATGTTTGGAGATACAGAGGTGGAGGCCTCGCAGCTTCATACGTATGTGGAGCGGCTGCTGACTCCGCTGCATAATGGCAATACGCCTCTACACGAACAGTTCAAGGTAAAGCAGCCTAAAACACAATATTGTTTGTTTTCAAGATACTTCATCTCAGTATTTTACAACAAAAATATGGAATGATGGGACTGGCATCTTGTAAAAAGTGGCACTGATAAATTGA